>NW_027315757.1:19270847-19433347 GCF_026437365.1 Eucyclogobius newberryi
TGGTGTTTTTTTTTTTTTCTTGTAATAACATTTTTATTACAATTTTATTAATATCATTATTGAGTGTCTGCTTATGTCATAAAGCAGACACTATATGTTCTTGTGTTTTTCCAGGATTTTCCAGATTTTTGACGCGTTTCAACTCCTTAACACTTTCACCGTTATACCTCTTTACGATCGCTTTCACCGTAAAAATCCCCAAAAATTTACATTTTTGGGGATTTGTATTAATTTTCAATGTCTCTAGATGCAAAAAGTGTTTTAAGCTCGATCGGACGAAAAACCTGTACGATTTTGAAAAAAGAAAGTCAAACGTGGCGGCGCCACTTTGATTCAACATGGCTGACTTCCTGTTTATCATAGAGCGATGCTGCCAGGTGTGTTTTACTCGTCAAAAGTAGCTCTATCAATGTTCCAAGTCTCATCTGCCTAGGCCAAAGATTAAGAGTTTCATGTTTTCTCTTTTTTGAACTACGTGGCACTGTTGCGACGGGCGTTCTCGTAAGCTCCATTTTATTGGAGTTCGGGCCGAGCCCATCGCATCTATGTCCCCATGTGTGACATTCATCAAGCACCTAGCATTAGGAATGTATTGTACCTTTTATTCGCAAAATATTATTCAAAACTAGATAATGTGCAATGGCTTGTATGTTTGTTTGTTTGTTTGTTTGTTTGTTTGTAATGTGTGCTGGATGAAAATTCACTAAAAGACAAAAGTACAAAAAAATAGAAAAACAAATTATGAGTTTTGGACCACTGTTATTTATCTTATTCTAGAAGTTTCCTCTCTATCTCTGTCCCTCCTTCTGCTTGTCTTATTTTACACCCAAAATTCTGGTGATAAAGGACAAAAGAGTTTTTTTCCTCTTTTGAATGAGAAATGAAAAAAACAAGAGTCTGAAATCGAGTGTTTTCTACCACTCACATTTAAAGACTGAGGTTTGTCCTTGACTCTGACTCACGTGCACGCTCATGTGCACACTCACGTGCACGCTCATGTGCACACTCACGTGCACGCTCACGTGCACACTCACGTGCACGCTCACGTGCACATGAGTGTGCATGTGAGTGTGTAGAACAGTTGGGTCACTGTGACATCAGAGAGAGAAATTTCCAAAAGCCAAATCCACCAACGTTTTCCCCGATGCAACCCTGATTTTGGGAGGGCATCTGACACACAGGGAGGGCATCTGACACACAGGGAGGGCATCTGACACACAGGGAGGGCATCTGACACACAGGGAGGGCATCTGACAAACAGGGAGGGCATCTGACTCCACAAAACCATAAATTAACGAGTGCAGTTTTGTCACTCGTGTCGCTCAAACACAGGCGTCTGTCACTCTATTCACACGTTGAGCTCACAGTTGTGTTTTCATTTTGTCTGACACCAAAACATGTTTTCTTCATGAATCAAATCTAAATTCTCCTGAATGATATTTTTTATTCCTGAGGCCGATCAGAACGAGTCACAAAAAGATGTGAACAGGAACAGTTTTGCCTCATTTCTTTGACTTCTCTGCAAAGCCTCTATGTTTGAACCTCTCTTTATGTCATGCTTTGACTTTGGATCATGTTAGACACATTATGACCTGGAAATATCATATTTTGGCTCTTGACAAAGCGAGTGCCGTGCGTCGATAAACAGGAAACAGTGAATTCTTTTTTTCTTTTGTCTCGTGTCTCTATGTGGTTTATTCTGACTCTGTTTCTGTTCCAGGCGAAGGACAGCGATGACGATGAAGAGGTGGTGCAGGTCGACAGGGACCACTTCATGGACGAGTTCTTTGAGCAGGTGAGACATGATAATATAATACATCCATGGACACGACCCACACGTGAGCCTGACATGACCCACACGTGAGCCTGACATGACCCACACGTGAGCCTGACATGACCCACACGTGAGCCTGACATTTGATCCCATTTAAATGTGGAACTTGTGCTTGTTATATGTACATAAAAATTATGTACTGGTGAATATAGATTATATTCAACCTATTGTCATTGTATCATTTCAGTGCAACAAAATGCAGTTCTGCATCAAGCGCAATGAACAAAGAACTACATGAACATTTCCATGTCACAGTGATGTTGTGTAACAGTTTCACCTGCTTTGTGCATAGGAGCTGGTGCAGTCCAATTTTTTTTTAAACTACACCAGCAGTTATTTTACTTATTTAATTTAATTTAATTTAATTTAATTTAATTTAATTTTATTTTATTTATTTTATTTATTTTATTTATTTTATTTATTTTATTTATTTTATTTATTTTATTTATTTTATTTATTTTATTTATTTTATTTATTTTATTTTATTTTATTTTACAACATTGTACTAATGCTGTTATTTACAACATTAACATTTGGTGAAAGTGGATTAAAACCACATGTTCCTGATTGTGAAGGGGGAGGAGATGTTTGGTTCTGTTGTTTTTTTATGAGCTTAATGTCCCTGAACTACTTCAGTGCTGCTGCTGCTGCTGCTGCTGCTGCTGCTGCTGCTGCTGCTGCTGCTGCTGCTGCTGCTGCTGCTGCTGCTGCTGCTGCTGCTGTGCTTTTAGAGACTCTTGGGACCACCAGAAGGCCAGCATTTTGCATTATGGTGCTATAGCATCTTTGAGGTGGGATGGGGCCATGTCATTTATGGCTTTGTAAGTCAGGAGGAGGAGTTTAAATGTGATTCTAAACTTGACAGGAGCCAGTGAAGAGACTCCAGCACCGGCGTAATGTGCTCTCTTCTATTAGTTCCTGTTTGTAATCTTGCTGCTGCATTTTGAACCAGTTGAAAGCTTTTTATGAGCTTTTAGGACACGCTGCGAGCAGGAGTTACAGTAGTCTAATGTAGATGATACAAATACATGGATAAGTGTTTCAGTATTCTGATTTAAAGCACAATTCTTCTGATTTTATCTATTTAGCACTGATGGAAATAGGCTGTTTTACAGGCTTGATTTATATGTGCTTTAAATGAGAGCTCCTGGTCAAAAGTAATAGTAGTAGCACTTTTACTACATAACCTGTGTTCTCATGTTTCAGGTGGAGGAGATCCGAGGATGCATAGAGAAACTGTCTGAAGATGTGGAGCAGGTGAAGAAGCAGCACAGCGCTATCCTCGCCGCGCCCAACCCTGATGAGAGTGCGTATGACTCAAATACTACTACTGCAACTGCAAATACTTTTACTGCAAGTACTATGACTGCAAATACCTTTGCAGCAACTACTGCATATAGTGCAGCTGTATGACACAGAGATGTATCGATGTGCGATATTATCACAATATTAATTTCATTGGATGATTTTTATTGGGAGAATTGTAGATGTGAAACGTTTTCCTTTTAAAATTCCTTTGCGCGTCTTTTCTGTGAATGATTTCTTAAACCAAAGAATTAAGATATAAATTTAGCTGCTGCCGCAACAAAACTATCCTTTTAAGAAAATCAGCTTTTTTATTCAATATACTATGACAGAGCTCGATGTTTTAGTGAGGCTTTTGGTGTTTAAAAGTGTTTAAAACAGCTCCGTCTGGTTCTGAGAGAAGATTCAAGGTTCAATAACTTTATTGTTCCACATGTGGGAAATGTGTCTTGGTTTATCCGCCCGTGCTGCGCCAATGCAGTGCAATAAAGTACACGATCCATAAATACAGCAACATAAAACATATATTTCTTTACTTTTGCAAACAAGTATCAAGTGTCAATATCTTACTTTAAGAAGGATTTGCATAAATGAGTCGGGCAGAGGAGTATTTATGCTGTTCTGAAATCACCTGATTTAAACACAGAACGTCCTCCTTGCAGTTGCCGCGCTAAGGGGCGTGTCAGCAAAAAATGATGACATTTCGCCATGTGGAGCCTCACAGACCCTGACAGACCCTGACAGACCCCTCACAGACCCCTCACAGACCCTCACAGACCCTCACAGACCCTGACAGACCCCTCACAGACCCTCACAGACCATCACAGACCCTGACAGACCCTCACAGACCCTGACAGACCCTGACAGACCCTGACAGACCCTCACAGACCCTCACAGACCCTGACAGACCCCTCACAGACCCTCACAGACCCTCACAGACCCTCACAGACCATCACAGACCCTGACAGACCCTCACAGACCCTGACAGACCCTGACAGACCCTGACAGACCCTGACAGACCCTCACAGACCCTGACAGACCCTGACAGACCCTGACAGACCCTGACAGACCCTCACAGACCCTTTAATTTGCTCTAGTATTCCCTTTTCTGTGATGTTTGGAGGCTGATGCTAACTCTTATACTAACGCTAACTCTGACCTGACTCTGACCTGACTCTGACCTGACTCTGACTCTGACTCTGACCTGACTCTGACTCTGACCTGACTCTGACCTGACGCTGACTCTGACTCTGACCTGACTCTGACGTGACTCTGACCTGACTCTGACCTGACTCTGACTCTGACCTGACTCTGACTCTGACTCTGACTCTGACGCTGACCTGACTCTGACCTGACTCTGACCTGACTCTGACCTGACTCTGACCTGACGCTGACTCTGACTCTGACTCTGACCTGACTCTGACGTGACTCTGACCTGACTCTGACCTGACTCTGACGTGACTCTGACCTGACTCTGACCTGACTCTGACGTGACTCTGACTCTGACCTGACTCTGACGTGACTCTGACTCTGACTCTGACTCTGACCTGACTCTGACTCTGACCTGACTCTGACTCTGACTCTGACCTGACTCTGACCTGACTCTGACTCTGACCTGACTCTGACTCTGACCTGACTCTGACCTGACTCTGACTCTGACCTGACTCATTATGGTTATTTTCTGACTCCAGGTCATTGAGTTTAAAGACTCATTTAAACTCACGAATCTCTGTCTTTGACTTGGACTTGATGTGTTTTGTGTTTTGTGCTTTTCTTTTGCATGTTGAGGTTTTGCATATTTCTGTTTCTGGCGTGACGTGTCGTAGACGCTGCTGCATGCGCCTGTTTTCTGTTTGCATGATGTCACTGTTACATGTGAAGCCCCGCCCCTGCATGCACGAAGCCCCGCCCCCTCAAGCATGCGCCCTCAGGTAAGAGTTCACTTTGGCCCAAAGTATCACAGTTTTACTTTTTTCTATCAAAGGTATTTTATTTCTCATCAAACAACCCGACTGGAATTATTATTATTATATATATATATATATATATATATATAATGTTCTCTTTCATGATTCCTGCAGTGTAAATGTTCCAGCTCCGTCTGAAGCGTGACCTCAGAGTGTGGAAGTCCTGCAGAAGTATTTGCTGACTGTACATGAAGTTGTGGTAGTCGTAGTATTTAGAGCTGAGTGCTGCGTCTGGAGTAAAATCTGAATGAGTTTGTCTCAGAGGAAATGAGGCTTCACTACATTTCCCACCATGCATTATTCACGTCAGATCTGACCCAGAATCAGCTGCAGCTGTAAAGAGAGAGAGAGAGAGCGTGGGGGGGAGGGGGGAGGACTCCATTTCAGACTCTCCAGACGACAGAACGTGAGACGAGCAGAATAATGTCCATTGAATCTTTTAACAATTTTGTTCTTCATAATGTCAGGAGACGAAAAAATGTCAAATATTTCTATTATCACTGATTCTGTAAAGAGGAGTATGAAAGGGGTGTGCTCGGTCTCCCCTTTTGTTTGCTTTGCAATTACAACCTTTGGGCCAATATATTAGACCCCAAAACCATTTAGGCCAGGATCCCCAAAAGAACCAGTCACAACCTCCACTGCAGAATAAACTGAACAGTAATAATTGTGTCAAAGGTTTTGTATTTTTGTATAAATCATTTATTGTGTTACTGATATATTATTAAAATGTATAAGACAGAATTGCAGATGAGACACTTTTACTGTAGAAAAAGGCGCTTATATCCAGACCTGAGCTTCAAATGCTTCTCGCCTCACGCGCTTCTTCAGACGCTCGACCTCCACAAGTTGCTCGGAACCAGACTTTGACCTGCTGTTGTGTTTTGACAGAGACCAAGCAGGAGCTGGAGGACCTGACGGCCGACATCAAGAAGACAGCCAACAAAGTGCGCTCAAAATTAAAAGGTGAAAGATTTGAGTCACAAACCGCTCCGATCCGTTTCCGAACGTGAAACGATTTAGTCTAGTCTGTTTTCTGTGAACGTGAAATATGTTTGTGCTGCAGCGATCGAGCAGAGCATCGAGCAGGAGGAAGGTCTGAACAGATCATCAGCCGACCTGCGCATCCGTAAAACACAGGTGCAAAACACTCTCTTTACATCACGTCTTCTCTCAAATGCTGTATTTTCCGGAGTATAAGTCGCACCGGCCAAAAAATGCATAATAGAAGAGAAAAAAACATATATAAGTTGCACTGGAGTATGAAATGTGGTTGCAAATGTGAAAATAACAAATAATATCACATATAAGTCGCTCTGGAGTATAAGTATAAATATAAGGATAAGTCGCAACCCGGCCAAAACTATGAAAAAAGGTGCGACTTAAAGTCCAGAAAATACGGTACTAAAAAAATAATACCAAAAAAAAGTAATAATAATAATCATCATCATCATCATCATAATCATCATAAAAAACTAAATAATAATAATAATAATCAAAAATATAGCCGCAAGCGGCAATGATCGGCCCTCGCCACGCCGCTGCCACACCGCCGCCACGCCGCAAGAGGAGGGGGCGCTAACGCGCCCCAATTGTCCTTTTATTACGCCTACTGCTGAATCTGTGACGCTGTCACATCTTCTCCCCTTTGTTTTACCATCAAAAAGCTATTTTATTTTGAATTCTTGGCAAAATGTGCGGCTTTGCCGCACAGACACCGTGACTCTTTGAATGAAAATGTGGATAACTTTTGATGGTCCACCCCTGAAGATGAGTCTCACCAAATTTCAGGTTAATAGGGCTGACGCCCTGGGAGGAGTTTGTGAAAGTCTAAAGTGTAAACATGTTCTAGCGATTTCCCCATTGGAATAACATGAAAGGTTTCGGTCATCGTTACGGCAACGCCATAACAATTATGACATGGGTCTCATTGACTTTTTTGATGGGGATGCTAAAATTGAGTTGTGTGTCAAATTTCATATAATTTCGCAAAACTAAACATTTAACCTCCATATAAAATCTGTAGGGGGCGCTGTGGCGCCAAATGAATTTATTTCACTTCAAGTAGGTTTAGGGCAAAGAGTTTAACAACTGATTCTAATTTGACGCAATTCGGACTTTATCTGCGCAAACGGCAGAAATTTTAAATATGGGAGATTTCTGAAATTCTAGCTACAGTTTGCGGCTTCGCCGCACAGAGACCGTGAGAGGTATCAATGTAATTTGGATAACTTTTGATGTCCCACTCCTCAGTAGCATTTTCACCAAATTTCAGCTTTTTAGGGCCAACGCCCTGGGAGGAGTTCGTAAAAGTACGACGTTTGGAAAAACTCCGAAGTCATGTTTAGCCATTTTTGAAGCAATATGGCCGACATTTGGTTGGGCGGACGTCGTTGCCGTAATAATATTTTTTACTTCTCTTGTCACCATCTACCTCGGCGCCAAATTTCATGATTCTACGATCAGATTTTTTTTGGGTCATTTCCCATCTCTCAATGCATTTTTGGTACATTTGGGGGCGCTGACGCGCCAATTTGTTTTATTTCAGAAAAGGGAAATAGCCAGAATGTAGAGAGGCACGATTTTTAGAGGTGTGCAAATTTTTGTGACTTTTCGTCAATGTTCACTGGGTGAAAAATAGGGGGGTTGGTCCCGAGAAGAAAGAAGAAGAAAGAATATTAAAGCCGCAAGCGGCATCCAACGGCCCTCGCGGGCCGCCGGCCTTCCGACTCTGCGCTTTCGACTTGATAAAGATGGCGCCCTTATTGTGTTGAATTAAAAAAGAACTTGACAGACGGAGACACATTGGACATGGCCAATCCAGTGCAAATGAACACAAGTGTCAGTCAAATTTGCTGCGCCGCTGCACAGAGACCGTAGCACTTAGAATATAAATATGGATAACTTTTAATGCCCCGCTTGTGTAGATGATATTTCCCAAAGTAAAGCTTGATCGAGCTATTGCCCACGGAGGAGTTTGTTAAAGTGTGAAGCATAAATTTGAACATTTCATAGATTTAGCGTTTTTCCCATTTGTGACAGTATATTTGCAGCTCCACGGCACAGAGACCGTAGCACTTAGAATCAAAATATGACTAACTTTTGATGCTTCCCTTGTGTAGATGATTTCCCCCAAATATGAGCTTGATCGGGCAATCGCCCTAGGCGGAGTTTGTTAAAGTGTGAAGCGTAAAAATGTGGTCATTTTAGAGATTTTGCTGTTTTCCCATTTCTGACATATATTTGCGGGTCCGCCACACAGAGACCGTAGCACTTAGAATAAAAATATGGATAGCTTTTGATGCCCCGCTTGTATAGATGATTTTCCCTAAATATGAGTTTGATCGGACAATCGCCCTAGGAGGAGTTTGTTAAAGTGTGAAGCGTAAAAATGTGGTGATTTGAGGGATTTCGCGATTTTCCCATAAGGATAACATGGGATATTTCTGTCATGGCTACGGTTACGCCGTACAAAATATGACTTTGTCTCTCATACTTTTATGATCAGGATGGCAAATTAGAATTTTGTGCAAAATATCATGTCATTTGGAAAAACTCTATTGTTTATAGGCCACTCTGAAGGCCAAATAGTCAGAATTCTGGGAAACGTTTGAGGCTCCGTCGCACAGAGACCTTAAAAGCTATCCTTAAAATTTGGATAACTTTAGATGCCCCACTTGTCTAGAGGACGTTCACCGATTTTGAGGTCGGTGGGCAAAACGCACTAGGAGGAGTTCGTCAAAGTTTGAAACAGAAAAATGTGGATATTCGAGAGATTTAGCGGTTTTCCCATAGGGATAACATGGGAGGTTTATGTCATCGCTACGACTACGCCGTAAAAATTAAGGCATTTGTCTGATTGGCTTTTTTGATCGGGACGCCAAAATAGAATTTTGGGTAAAGTTTAGAAAATTTTGGTAAAACAAATTTTTGACCTTCAATGTTAATTTAAAGGTCACTCTGTAGGGGACGCTATCGCGCCCATTTCAATTTTGTCATCATAAACTGGTCCAAACTAGAAAGTTGAACAACTGATTCAAATTTGGTCCTAATCGGACTTGTTTTGATCAAATGGGAGCAATTTTTAGATCTGCATTATCCCAAAATAAGTTGTCCAACTTTGCGGCTGCGCCGCACACAGACCGTAAAAGGTATCTCAAAAAATTGGATAACTTTAGAGGCCCCACTTGTCCAGAGGACGTCCGCCGATTTTGAAGTCGGTGGGCAAAACGCCCTAGGAGGAGTTCGTCAAAGTTTGACGTGAACAAAATGGCTAACACAGCGTGTTTTCATTTTCAAAGGAAGATGGCGGCCATAGGGTAAGTCTGGGGGCGTGGCCACAATAATATTTGTTTTTTGTCCTCACGAGAGGAATGCGTGTTCCGAATTTCGTAGCTTTACGCCAAAGTTGACCTCAGGGCGTCTCCCATAGGCGCAATGTATTTTGACTTTTGTCGGTGGCGCTGTCGCACCATTTGTTAACGAAAAAAAAAATGGCCCCAAAAAAATCGAATTTTTCGCCGATTCTGAATTTTGGGCAAAGTTTGGTGAGTTTTTGAGCATGTTCAGGGGGTCAAATTAGAGTTCAAAGCGATGAAGAACAAGAAAAATAATAATAAATATAGCCGCAAGCGGCAATGATCGGCCCTCGCCACGCCGCCGCCACGCCGCAAGAGGAGGGGGCGCTAACGCGCCCCAATTGTCCTTTTATTGCGCCTACTGCTGAATCTGTGACGCTGTCACATCTTCTCCCCTTTGTTTTACCATCAAAAAGCAATTTTATTTTGAATTCTTGGCACAATATGCGGCTTTGCCGCACAGACACCGTGACTCTTTGAATAAAAATGTGGATCACTTTTGATGGTCCACCCCTGAAGATGAGTTTCACCAAATTTCAGGTTAATAGGGCTAACGCCCTAAGAGGAGTTTGTGAAAGTATAAAGTGTAAACATGTTCTGGCGATTTCCCCATTGGAATAACATGGAAGGTTTCGGTCATCGTTACGGCAACGCCATAACAATTATGACATGGCTCTCATTGACTTTTTTGATGGGGATGCTAAAATTGAGTTGTGTGTCAAATTTCATATAATTTCGCAAAACTAAACATTTAACCTCCATATAAAATCTGTAGGGGGCGCTGTGGCGCCAAATGAATTTATTTCACTTCAAGTAGGTTTAGGGCAAAGAGTTTAACAACTGATTCTAATTTGACGCAATTCGGACTTTATCCGCGCAAACGGCAGAAATTTTAAATATGGGAGATTTCTGAAATTCTAGCTACAGTTTGCGGCTTCGCCGCACAGAGACCGTGAGAGGTATCAATGTAATTTGGATAACTTTTGATGTCCCACTCCTCAGTAGCATTTTTACCAAATTTCAGCTTTTTAGGGCTAACGCCCTGGGAGGAGTTCGTAAAAGTACGACGTTTGGAAAAACTCCGAAGTCATGTTTAGCCATTTTTGAAGCAATATGGCCGACATTTGGTTGGGCGGATGGCGTTGCCGTAATAATATTTTTTACTTCTCTTGTCACCATCTACCTCTGCGCCAAATTTCATGATTCTACGATCAGATTTTTTTTGGGTCATTTCCCATCTCTCAATGCATTTTTGGTACATTTGGGGGCGCTGACGCGCCAATTTTTTTTATTTTAGAAAAGGGAAATAGCCAGAATGTAGAGAGGCACGATTTTTAGAGGTGTGAACATTTTTGTGACTTTTCGTCAATGTTCACTGGGTGAAAAATAGGGTGGTTGGTCCCGAGAAGAAGAAGAAGAAGAAGAAGAATATTCCGATGCGAAAACAATGTTTCCCATTTTTCAAATATCATAAACTATACATTTTCGGAAAGCGCTCGCGCTTTCCTACCTCATGGTGTGGGTCCCTGGTCACTGACGGGTACTTTCGTTAATTTTGAGTGGGCTCCGCCCACTTTGTGTTTTTGGCCCTCTATACAGTAATAATGTTCAATTTTTGCATTACATGCTTATATGCATGGAACATGCAAGAGATGGGGAACGTATTCGTGAGCTACTTAGCGCAAATGAGTGCTTTATATGGGGATGACGACCGCTTCGCGGCCGTCATCTCAATGTAAAGTGCTCGTTTAGTGCGTACTTTTGCACGGGCTTCGCCCGTTTACAACGGTAATGTTCCATTTTCCTACTACTAATTAGTATGCACGGGGCGTGCATGAGTGAAGGAGTGCGTTAGTGAGTGTTTTGAAGTGGGCGAGCGCTTCGCGCTCGATTTCGTGCGCACTACGTGCGCACTTTCGCAGCCGTGCTTCGCACGGCCTTACGAGATTAATAAGCCTCTCGCCAGCTTGTGGCGCTCGGGCCTAATAATAATAATAATAAAATATAGCCGCAAGCGGCAATGATCGGCCCTCGCCACGCCGCCGCCACGCCGCCGCCACGCCGCCGCCACACCGCCGCCACACCGCAAGAGGAGGGGGCGCTAACGCGCCCCAATTGTCCTTTTATTACGCCTACTGCTGAATCTGTGACGCTGTCACATCTTCTCCCCTTTGTTTTACCATCAAAAAGCTATTTTATTTTGAATTCTTGGCAAAATGTGCGGCTTTGCCGCACAGACACCGTGACTCTTTGAATGAAAATGTGGATAACTTTTGATGGTCCTGAAGATGAGTCTCACCAAATTTCAGGTTAATAGGGCTGACGCCCTGGGAGGAGTTTGTGAAAGTCTAAAGTGTAAACATGTTCTGGCGATTTCCCCATTGGAATAACATGAAAGGTTTCGGTCATCGTTACGGCAACGCCATAACAATTATGACATGGGTCTCATTGACTTTTTTGATGGGGATGCTAAAATTGAGTTGTGTGTCAAATTTCATATAATTTCGCAAAACTAAACATTTAACCTCCATATAAAATCTGTAGGGGGCGCTGTGGCGCCAAATGAATTTATTTCACTTCAAGTAGGTTTAGGGCAAAGAGTTTAACAACTGATTCTAATTTGACGCAATTCGGACTTTATCTGCGCAAACGGCAGAAATTTTAAATATGGGAGATTTCTGAAATTCTTGCTACAGTTTGCGGCTTCGCCGCACAGAGACCGTGAGAGGTATCAATGTAATTTGGATAACTTTTGATGTCCCACTCCTCAGTAGCATTTTCACCAAATTTCAGCTTTTTAGGGCCAACGCCCTGGGAGGAGTTCGTAAAAGTACGACGTTTGGAAAAACTCCGAAGTCATGTTTAGCCTTTTTTTAAGCAATATGGCCGACATTTGGTTGGGCGGACGGCGTTGCCGTAATAATATTTTTTACTTCTCTTGTCACCATCTACCTCTGCGCCAAATTTCATGATTCTACGATCAGATTTTTTTTGGGTCATTTCCCATCTCTCAATGCATTTTTGGTACATTTGGGGGCGCTGACGCGCCAATTTTTTTTATTTTAGAAAAGGGAAATAGCCAGAATGTAGAGAGGCACGATTTTTAGAGGTGTGAACATTTTTGTGACTTTTCGTCAATGTTCACTGGGTGAAAAATAGGGGGGTTGGTCCCGAGAAGAAGAAGAAGAAGAAGAAAGAATAATATTCCGATGCGAAAACAATGTTTCCCATTTTTCAAATATCATAAACTATACATTTTCGGAAAGCGCTCGCGCTTTCCTACCTCATGGTGTGGGTCCCTGGTCACTGACGGGTACTTTCGTTAATTTTGAGTGGGCTCCGCCCACTTTGTGTTTTTGGCCCTCTATACAGTAATAATGTTCAATTTTTGCATTACATGCTTATATGCACGGAACATGCAAGAGATGGGGAAAGTATTCGTGAGCTACTTAGCGCAAATGAGTGCTTTATATGGGGATGACGACCGCTTCGCGGTCGTCATCTCAATGTAAAGTGCTCGTTTAGTGCGCACTTTTGCACGGGCTTCGCCCGTTTACAACGGTAATGTTCCATTTTCCTACTACTAATTAGTATGCACGGGGCGTGCATGAGTGAAGGAGTGCGTTAGTGAGTGTTTGGAAGTGGGCGAGCGCTTTGCGCTCGATTTCGTGCGCACTTTCGCAGCCGTGCTTCGCACGGCCTTACGAGATTAATAGGCCTCTCGCCAGCTTGTGGCGCTCGGGCCTAATAACAATACTTGTGTCTGTGGCAGCACTCGACGCTGTCTCGTAAGTTTGTGGAGGTCATGACCGAGTACAACACTACGCAGTCCAAGTATCGTGACCGCTGCAAGGACCGCATCCAGAGGCAGCTGGAGATCAGTGAGTACTTTTACTGTGAAGATACCACTACACATACCACTGCAAATGCTACCACAGATACTACTTCAGATACGACTGTGAATACTGGTTTATCTTTTTTAGTTATCCAATTTTTTCATTCTCGCATTATTATTATTTTTTGTATATATATATTTTGTTTCATGTTGCACTTTAAATACAGAGGAAAGTTCTTAGTTTGTGAATCTTGTTTTTATTAACTGACAATTGCAATAAACCCTTTTCTGATTCTGACTACTGCAAATAATACTGTGGATACTGCTGTGAATACTACTGTGAATACTACTGTGGATACTTCTGTGGATACTACTGTGAATACTACTGTGAATACTACTGTGAATACTACTGTGAATACTACTGTGGATACTACTGTGAATACTACTAGGGAACAGTTCAGTGCCATTTGAAATATTGTTAACGTTCCTATGACCGTACACGTACATAACATAATAGTTTTACACACTTTTACACACTTTTATCACACTATGTACACTCACTCCAGTCAAAGTCTATGCAGAATTTATACAAGAAACAACTTTTTTGAATTAATCAAACAAAAAAATGATTTGTCAAATAAAAGAAATTGTGACATTAGATAAGGTTTTTTTCCCAGTGTTTGCTGGGTAATGTTCTAGTGTGATGTTATCAATTACAAACAGGAAGTTAAATTATAAACCTAAAAAAAAATGCTACTGTATTAATAATAATAATAATAATAATAATAATAATATAGTGTTAGTAATAATGTGTGTAGAAGATGCATCAAAAATGTTATGACCAATTTTCTAAGTTAAGATAATTGCAAAATCAACTTTACAACATATTGATCCAGGTCTAGACCAGGTCCTGGTCCAGGACTCGCTGAAGGTCGCTGAGGACTGTTTTATTAATGACGCTAATCTGCCCAGCGACAGAATGCAGAGCTCTGATTGGTCGAGTATATCTCAAGTCCATCTGGTGTAGACCAGAGCCAAGTCCTACATCAGGTGTGGGCCGGGTTTAGTTAGTCCTGGTTTAGACCTGGTTTAGTCTTAGTTTAGTCTTAGTTTTGTCCTGGTTTGCACCTGCTTTATTTCTTGTCCTGGTTCAGTCATGGTTTAGTCCAGGTTTATTCCTAGATTAGTCCTTAGTAGAAAAAGCTTCAGTTGTAGTTGTAGATTAGTCCTGGTTTAGTCCTGGTTTATTCCTAGATTAGTCCTGGTTTAGTCCTGTTTTATTCCTAGATTAGTCCTGGTTTAGTCCTGGTTTTTTCCTAGATTAGTCCTGGTTTAGTCCTGGTTTGACCTGGTTTAGTCTCTCACATTCTTCTCTGTTCTTTAGCCGGCAGAACCACCACTAACGAGGAGCTGGAGGACATGTTGGAGAGCGGCAAACTGGCTGTCTTCACTGATGATGTAAGTCTCTGACCTGTGACCTCAAACTGCACATATGACCTCCCACTGCACATGTGACCTCACACTGCACATGTGACCTCCCACTGCACATGCTCAGTGTTCATCTGTGCGGCTGGAGAAGGTTTAAGGACTGTGGTGGTTCTGCTCATGTTCTCACAGAGCTAAAACTATTACAGTAATGTTCGGTCTATAGAGCGCTCCTAAATAAAAGCCGTGCCAACAAAATTTACAAAGAAAATCAATTGTCCATACACGGGCCGCACCTGTCAATAAGCCGCAGGTGCTCGTGTTGTAACATGAGATATTTACACATAAAGATGGTCCACGGTGGTGAATTCTCCTTTCAGTGCGGGGCGGGTCATAAAATGCAGGCCACTGTATCATTATGTCCACGCGTCCCTTCTTTCCCCTCTGTCCCTTCTGTCCCCTCTGTCCCCTCTGTCCTTGATGACTCTGTGTCTGTGTCTAATCTGGTTCGTCTGCTCCTGAGCTCGAGTGAGTGTTGCGTTGTAACATGAGATATTTACACATAAATATGGTTCAGAGTAATGATACACAGTTTGTCTTTTGACTCATGAGTCATGTCGGGCCAAGAAAGTTTCATTTCACTGCGGCAGGTTCTAAACTACAGATGGCCGTATATCACATCTCACGCGTATGTCACGCGTCTAGATTCACTTCTTCATTGGACTAATTTCTCCGTGAATATGAGTCTGATTGTAATAAAAACACACAGCGTTTTGAAGCTTAAGATAAGATGTCCACTGACGTGCACACACTACAGTGTGTTAACCGCTTGCGCTTCCTGCTAGAGTGCCCCCGGTGGCCGTTATTCTGTAAAACTCTATAAATTAACCCTACCGTTTTATGGGCCATTTTAAAATGTTGAGTAAAACTATGATTAAAATAGTATTTTTATTTACTAAAATCCTGATATTTTCTGGGGCTCCAGGTGGACTTGAGCTCAGGAGGAGCTCCACAGCCAGATGATTGGACAAGAGAGAACGCAGACTCAGACCAAAACATTATTTCTCTTCAAACTCAGACTTGATCTTGTGCTAAAGCACCGTATTTCCACTGATGCTAACTTATATGTTAAGCCTTAGCGACACAAAACTAGCAAAGCACGTTAGCAACAGCTGTTTCCTGTTTATCGACGCACGGCACTCGCTTTGTCAAGACCCCAAATCTGATTTTTCCAGGTCATAATGTGTCTGACATGATCCAAAGTCAAAGCATGACATAAAGAGAGGTTCAAACTCAGAGGCTTTGCAGAGAAGTCAAAGAAATGAGGCAAAACTGTTCCTGTGCACGCTAGCTTTAGCCACGCCCCTCACACACAAACCTGGAATTTCAAAACTTCTTTTTGTGAATCGCTCAGAACAACCTCAGGATTAAAAAGTATTACTCAGGAAGATTTAAATTAGATTCAGAGTTATTAGAGTTATGTTTGGGTGACGTCATTGTCTCATGATGTGGAGCCAGGCCAGTTGACAAAAACGTTTATGGATTTAGTCAACTACACAACGACAAATCATTTTCAGTTGTTCAGATTCAGATGTTCCTCTGATGTTCTTGTTTGTTCTCAGATTAAAATGGACTCTCAGATGACGAAGCAGGCGCTGAATGAGATCGAGACTCGACACACTGAGATCATCAAACTGGAGAACAGCATCCGCGAACTGCATGACATGTTTGTGGACATGGCCATGTTGGTGGAGAGCCAAGTATGAGACGCACACACACCTGAGACACACACACGCACCTGACACACACACACACCGGAGACACACACGTACACCTGAGACACACACACCTGAGACACACACACACTCACACTCTCTCACACACACACACACACACGTACACCTGAGACACACACACCGGAGACACACACACACTCACTCACTCTCTCACACACACACACACTCACACTCACACACACACACACACTCACACTCACACACACACACACTCACACTCACACTCACACACACTCACACTCACACACTCACACTCACACTCACACACTCACACTATACACACACACACACACACACACACACACACTATACACACACACACACTATACACACACACACTCACTCACACACACACACACACACTATACACACACACACACACTATACACACACACACACACTCACACTAAAATGTTCTGTCTGTTTCAGGGAGAGATGATCGACAGAATCGAGTACAACGTGGAGCACTCGGTCGATTACGTGGAACGAGCCGTGTCCGACACCAAGAAGGCCGTCAAGTACCAGAGCCAGGCCCGCAAGGCAAGTCCTGCTCTAGTCCTGGTCCTGGTCTAGTCCTGGTCCTAGTCCTGGTCTAGTCCTGGTCTAGACCTGGTCCAGTAGATAAATGTAATCCATGATTCCAAAATGGATTAAATTCAGTATTTGCCTAAACCTTCTACAAACTAGACCCCATTATGACATAATGAAGCACATGTGGATAATTAATAGGCCGAGCGGAAATGGCGCATGTCAAAGCTCCAGGTTCAAAAAGAGATTTACAGAGAAAAGTTGTATATGTACAACCTCATTTTAGGTAGAACCAGGGAAGGATATTTTCTGAAATAATTGGAAGCTGCAGTAACAACTCGCATGTCCTTTTGTGAATGTGACAAACAGGAATGTGACAAACACAAGTGTAATAACGCTAAAACCACGTCGATGCTTAGAGCTGACTCACTTTGCACCTGTAACTGATATTTAAAAGCACACACCTGTTTATAAGGTCCCACAGTTAACAGTGTCAGAGCACAAACCAAGACATGAAGTGGAGGGAACTGTCTGTAGAACAGATCTGGGGAAGGAACAGAAACATTTCTGCAGCATTGAAAGTTCCTCTGAGCACAGTGGACTCGATCATCTGCAAATTGAAACACTGAAACCACCAAGACTCTTCTAGAGCTGGGCCCGGCCAAACTGAGCAATCGGAGGACAAGGGCCTTAGTCAGGGAGACCAAGAACCCTCTGACTCTGACAGATCTCCAGCATGTCTCTGTGGAGAGAGGAGAACCTTCCAGAAGAACAACCATCTCTGCAGCACTACACCAATCAGGCCTGAGTGGCAGAGTGGCCAGACGGAAGCCACACCTCAGTAAAAGAAACATGACTCAGTAAAAGAAACATGACTCAGTAAAAGAAACATGACAGCCTGAAGGACTCTCAGACCATGAGAAACAAAAGTCTCTGGTCTGATGAAACAAAGATTGAACTCTTTGGCTTGAATACAAGTGTCATATCTGGAGGAACCCAGGCACCGCTCATCACCTGGGCAGAGCCTGGGCAGTGCTAACGCTAACACCTTCAGCTACATGACGCACAGACAGAACTGTGGTAAGTGTCTGGTATGTTAATGTAACATATTAACAGTTATTCAGATAACTATAGCCATAAAGAACATGCTAACAAGTTTACCAAAGCATCAGTTTTACCCCAAATCACTAAATCCATTGAATTCTTCTTCCTCTGTGTCACTTCTAAACAACTCCACAAACTCTGGAGGTAGAGGAAGTGCAGATTCTTCTTCTGCGTCGCTCAGAGCCTAGAGCGCCCTCTTGTGGTTGTCAGAGTGAAAATATCGAATAATATAACATATAAGTCGCTCTGGAGTATAAGTCGCACCCAGGCCAAAACTATGTAAGTCGCTGATGATAATACGGTATATGTTTTTTGAATGACAAAAATAAAAGTGACTGAGTTAGTCCTGAGTGTGTCTCTGTCTCATACCTTTAACCCTTTGTGTCTCTGTCTCATACCTTTAATCCTTTGTGTCTCTGTCTCATACCTTTAACCCTTTGTGTCTCTGTCTCATACCTTTAACCCTTTGTGTCTCTGTCTCATACCTTTAACCCTTTGTGTCTCTGCAGAAGAAGATCATGATCATTATCTGCTGCGTGATTCTTGGCGTGGTTTTGGCCTCGACCATCGGAGGAACGCTGGGCTTCTAAGACCCCCCCCCCCCGCCGCCGTGACGACCGCCGCCAACGACCTCACCCGGCAACCGTTGCCTCGGCAAACCTGTCGCCCCGGCAACCAGCAGCAGAGAAAACAACAAACAAACAACAGCTACATCGACCACACGGAAACTTGAATCGCAACATGCAAATCAGCTAGGACGAGTTACCCAATCACAGATCAGATCACAAGGAGTGGGCGGGGTTCAAGCAGACACAGACACATCCCATAATACTCACCGCATTTACGTTTTACGGCTTTTTTTTTTTTCTTTCGTTTTTCTGGAGTCTCAGAAGAAAGAGAAGGCAAACGCAGCCGTGAGCGATCGAAGGGACGCCACGCCATTTTCGCCTTTTGACCTTTGACCTCCCTCGAGCAGAACCTGAACCTTTCACAACTACATTTCTAAACGTGGTTCCGTGTCATTAATGCTAGCCGTCAGCGTGACAACATTTTCATTATTTAAATCTCCAGAAACGGTTAAAAATTGTGTGTAGTGTTTGACGAAAGTCTCTCCTACATGTGATAAATATGTCAAACGTAAATATTAGCAAATAAAAATACAACATTTACCCCGGGACGAAATGCAGAGCTTTTAGAGAGCCCCTTTAGAACTCTATTTTTCAAATTTTATTCACAAAATGCAACTTGACTGACTAGTTCTTGAGATATGTATAAAAATATAGTCAAGTTAACGACTAGCATGACTAACGCAGATCTGATAAATAACTCCAAAAGGGGAATGTTTGTGATTGGTTCTGGCGTCCCTCGGATCTACCCCGGCCTCTCAGAACCCGCTCTGATTGGCTGCTCACTCCTGTCAATCAAACACCAACAGCTGAGATGCAGCAAGGGGAGGGACTAAGGAAGGGAGGCAGGAAGTGCGTGAAGGCCGAGGAGGAAGTGGGTGGTCCATCTATGCAGCTTAGACTTCGACCGGCCCTGCCTCCTCCTGCCGTGACAGCCAATGAGGATGCAGCGCGCGTCGCCGGGCGTCACAGGGCGTTGCCAGGCGTCGCCGGGCGTTTCTCTCGCGCGTCTCCGGCTTCAGTTCAGATTTTACGGGGAAATGTTTGTCGTTCGTGGTGCCGTCGTTTCAGTTTCCGCCACGTTCGCCCGTGCCGTTAGCTCGTAGTGTCGTTAGCATGCAGCGTTAGCATGCCGCGTTAGCCTGTGCGAGGGTTAGCGCTGCTCGGAGGAGATCCGTCGTGTTCGCGCCGCCCAGTGATGCGGAAGAACTCCTGCTGAGGTCAGACGTGATTTACTCTGAAGGGTCTCGATGTGCAGCAACAACATAAAGTAAAACCAGGAACTAAACCAGGGACTAAACCAGGAACTAAACCAGGGACTAAACCAGGGACTAAACCAGGAACTAAACCAGGGACTGAACCAGGAACTAAACCAGGGACTAAACCAGGGACTAAACCAGGGACTAAACCAGGAACTAAACCAGGGACTAAACCAGGGACTAAACTGGCTAAATTAAGATCAGGGACAGGTGATTATGAATGTTCAAAGTGACTTAAGAATCCTCAAAATTCCAGCCTGAAAAAGGAGGTTGTAGTTTGAGCTAAAGAAAATACTTTTTACCGTATTTTCCGAACTATAAGTCGCACCGGACTATTAGTCGCACCAGCCAAAAAATGCATAATAGAGAAGAAAAAAACACGTATAAGTCGCACTGGAGTAGAAGTCGCATTTTTGGGGGAAATTTATCACTAAATGCATTGAATTTTTCTTCCTCGGTGTCACTTCTAAACAACTCCGGAGGTAGAGGAAGTGCAGATTCTTCTTCTGCGTCGCTTAGAGCCTAGAGCGCCCTCTTGTGGTTGCCAGTGTGAAAATAATGAATAATATCACATATATCGGTGTAATCCCTCATTCGTCCAGGCGTGTTCCATAGTAGAAAAAGCTTCAGTTGTAGTCATCTGGACTCTCATCCAAGAGTCATTGTCAATGCCTTGACAATGACTCTTGGATGAGAGTCCAAACGTCTATTTTTTCAAACTGAGTCCAGATGACTACAACTGAAGCTTTTTCTACAATATCACATATAAGTCGCTCTGGAGTATAAGTCGCACCCCGGCCGACTTATGCGACTTATAGTCCGGAAAATACGATATTTACTTTTTATTACAAAGACACGAAGAAGTGACATATCAAAAGTATAAACCATTATTTATATATAATGTTGTGCTGGTTTAGTTCCCCAGAGCGAGCGATGACGCCGCCTGAAAGTCCTTCCGAGTCGGCGTTCTCCTCGGAGCAGCCGCGTTCCGTAGATGTTGTGAACTTTCCGCTGTTTCGTGTTTGTGGAGTCGGTGCTTTTTTGCCGCTGATCGTAAAACGTTGACGTGAAAAATGATTTTTCGCACTTCTCCCCGTAATTTCGCCGCCAGAACAAAGAAACTCCCTCAAGCAAAACTTTACTGCTCGGACTCAAGAGATTTTCCTCGCGCACATTTTCTGCTCATTCCGATCTTGCGTCTTCGGCGTCGGTTTGGGGAAAGCGGGAGTTGGTGACGAGCGACACCAGTCCGATTTTCGATCCGATACCAGGAAATACTATGGCAAGTGTTGCGAAATCGCTCCGATACCAATTAATTTTGTATTAAAATGCATTCAAACTATACATAATTTTACCTTGGATATCATTGTTTTCTCTCGACGCCAGCTTCGACGAAATAACAAATAATACATGTGCAGAAAACCTTAGATATAAATGTATTTTAGAAATGTATTAAAATAACAGATTTTTTATGATGGATTGAAAGTATTGATACTTTTCGACACCCCTGTCAATATCGATATATAACATAGTTCATTTCTGGTATTGAGCTGCGCATCACTATCAGGAGCGTCAGTTTTGAGGTCAAGAACGCTATTTGACGAATAAAATGCAATAATGTAATGCAATAAAACAGGAAACGGAGGGAGACAGACGTTTAAACGCTGCTGCTTCCGTCGCGCTCAATTATTGCTGTGCTAGAACTGGACCAGGGACTGGACCGGGGACCCGTGGACTGGGCCGGGGACTGGACCGGGGACCCGGGGACTGGACCGGGGACTCGGGGACTGGACCGGGATTGGACCGGGACCGGACCGGGACTTTGGCTTCCCCCAAACTCACTCCCGTAGTTGCCGTGTCATCACAGATTTCGCTCTCTCTCTCGCTCCGGTCGGTTTTCCCGGTGGTTTTTCCGGTGGCTGTTTGTCGTGAGGCTCGCGGTCGTCGTCGTCGTAGCACCAGCTAACGCTAACACTTTACTGTTTGTTTGTGTGACGAGAGTTCTTCCCGTGCGCCCTCTCTCGCTCCCTCCGCCGCGTGGACCCTCGTAATAAAGAAGAATAAAAGAGGCATGTGAAGCGTCGTTTGCATGAAGCTGTTTTTGTAAAGTCTCCTCCGGTTTGTGCACTTTACCCTCCGACCCGCAGCGTGAGCCCCGCGCTAGCGCTCAAGCTAAAGTTGTAGTTTTTTGAGAAATTTAGTAAGTTTATCATCTTCTTTTAGACGCCTGTTTCACTCCAGACCTAAAATTGTCCGCTCAAAATGTGAGAGGAAAGGCAGTGTCCAAATTCTGTACATACTCGAGAACGTTATCAGCAGATTTTTAGACATATCGCCTCAAATTTGCCTGGACAAATCCAACCTCTTTGGATTTGAAATATTATAATAAATATATCTATGTTAGTATTTTCACTTGAGAGTCATTTATAAAACGTAATCGTGTCTATGCATCAGCCAACACAAACTCTTAGAAACGAGTAGAAACAGCTTTGAATCAAAACCCGACGGACGCGCAGTGGGACATTTCTGCGTAAATACTGTAAAATACCTTTGTTTTGTACATTTGGAAAGTGATGAAAACTAGTGCCGATCCTTTAGGTTCAATCGGGGCGGACGTCGTTTCGCCTCCGTCATATCGTAACGTCGTTCTCGATTACTATGATTCTCCTCATCGTTTTTATATATATTACACGCCAAATTCTCGTGCTGGGGCCGTTCCTCTCGGCGCCGCCAGAAAGTTATCGATGGGAAAAGAAGTCTGCGTCACAGGGGAAACTGAGGCGTCACCTGAGAGTTCACACTTCACTGTGATTGGTTCGAGCCCGCCTGTCACTGGGCAGAGGCCGACCAATGGGAGGAGTGGGTGGGTTTTGTCAGTGTTTGAACCACAGAGTCTTGCTTGCGCGTGGTTCAGGGGCAGCTCGTTCCCTGCCCCCGGCGCCGTGTTGTGTCTGTCGCATGCCTCCCTTCCTTTTACCCCCAAAATCTGATGAAATTGACTCGGGGGGGGGAAAAAATACAACAAACCCCGCCCGAAGTTTTCCCGTTTTTTTCCTTTCCCCCCGAAGCCAAAGCCTCTCATCACGTGTCAGAATAAAAGAATAGCACAACGCTCCGGTTTACAGTCCGCGCGAGGCTCTTTACCCGACACTCGAGCGCTTTTGTTTCGATTTTTTTGTACAAACTCTTTCAGAACGAGCTCAGGCAGATTCCGGCGCGGCGACGCCCTCGAAAACGGTCCCCCGAAATTTGCCTCATTCGCCGCACGTAAGATTGGAAAACGGCGAGCGAAGTGGCCGCGGGCTTTAGAGCGGTCCAAACGTCAAGAGTGCGGCAGATTCGACCGAATTTGGCGTACGAATCGGCGGCGAGAACATTTTCCCCCGCGGAAACGTGCCCCGCTCGTTCTGAAGTGCACACTCACACACTTGTAGAGGTTTCAAAAAAAAAATCCACACGAAAAGATGTTTATGGAGGAATCTCGTGTAAAAAGTGAGCGCGGCACAAAGACAGAAGAAACCATCGTCAGCAGACAGTTCGGACCAAAACGGAGGAAGAATTTAGGGTTTAGCGGCAAAAAGTCAATCTTTGGAGCAATGTGGGATCATTTTAAACGATTTCCTTTTTTTTATGTAATTTTTGGAGTTTAGAGTGAAATTGGCGCCGGATGAGTCAGAATTCCTCCGTGGCGCCGTGAGCTGCTCTGTGATGGTTTTGTCTTCCTGAATCCTCCAGCTGGAGCCACAGTATTGCTTTTGGATCAGTGTTTTGAGAGTTTGCAGGAGTAGATCACTGTCAGGCCGACGCTGATGCCCAGAGAGAAAGGCCACGCAGACACGAGGGAGGCGCCACCCAGACTTTTCTGTTCCTTATAATAGTAGTAAAACTGAATATGGAATGCTCGCAGTTTTGTCCAATGACCCTGGATTCTTTGTGTGCTGTAATTATTGTAAATATCTTAAAGATTAAAAAACCACTGCATGTCTATGTATAAATCGAAGAGATTTGGCCGCCACCGTTCGCCGCACGCCGCCGCGCTTCTGGGACGGGACGAGCGGCAAAAACGCCAGAGACCGCCCGCGATCCGCTCCGAGTTTACGCCCCCCCGACGGGAACTTGACGGGAAAATAATGTACGGCCGCGGCGACGTTTGAGCGCGAACGCCGCGTCTGGACGGCCGATCGCGGCGCCGGATTCACGGTCGAGCGCACGGAGGCCGTTTGACTTTGTTTCATCCACGTTTTTTCTCGACAAATGCACTTTTTTCCAATTCATTTGTACATATTTTAATATATTTATCTATTTATTTAACAAAGTCGCACAGTTTGTTTGCTCTTTTTGTGTTCCATTTTTTTTATTTTTTGAATCCGAACATATCATGAAAACACGCAGCAAACGCTAAACTTTAAACGTCTTCCGTGTCCGAAGCGCCGTGCCGAATCCTGCGCTGTGATTGGTCGATTCCCCTGGCGCAGACCCGTCCGCCTTCAGCCCCAGTCGCAGAGGCCCCGCCCACGGCTCCTCTGAGGAAAGTGCTTCCCTCCATTTTGTAAAAACATAAAATATTCCAGCTCCGAGACTCAGCCGCCAGAGTCCGGAGCGCGCCGAGCTTCTCCGCGTTTCTACAGCTCGTCTCTCCGACGCAAAATCGACGCCAAAACACGCCTTGCCCGCAGCGCACCAAACACGCTACACGCCACCAACGCCAAACGGGCCTGTCGTTTTGTTTAGTGTTTCAGGTCCAATGGTTTTGTCGCAGTTCAAACCGAAATTGCCAAAGGAGTGAGGAAAAAATGTGTTTACGATGACAAAATCTCACTCCACAATTTTCCCGCAAAGAAAAAAACTTTACAGTAAATTTTTTTTAAAAAGTCTTAAAAATCTAAACTTTCCAGCAGCTCACATCCTGTTCGAAGATCTGAGTCGTCTGACGTCGTGTAAGCGTTCCGTTTTCTTTTTATTTAACACCGGACGTGGTGTGAACGAGGCCCCGCCCCTCTCGCCTCACAGGCCAATCGAAACGCAGCGTGCAATATCCCGAGACCCAAGGGCTTTTTAACCGAGCGCAGAGGCGGAAAACTCAGAACCGCCACGGAAAAACTCAAACAAAAAACGTGAAATGAATAAATAAATAAAACAGACAGGAAGTCCAGGATCCACTGCTGTTTCCCGACGCCATTTTGGGGCAGAACTTCTCTGTTTTTTGTGCCTAAATCTCACAACTCTGTCACGCATTGGTGTTGACGTCGCCAAAAATATCCAAAAAAACCCCAAAACATTTAACATTGTTTGAATTCTTGATTTCATTCACATTTCTACAAATCCACTTTTTCTCACGAAATCGCGTTGTTTTTTTCGCGTTCTCTTTAACGCGACAGAGTTTCCCCCGAATGGCGTCCGGCAGCGAACTGGCCTCCTCGCTCTCACAAAAGCCGAGTTAAAGCTCATTTTCTGGTTTGATCGGAAGAAAAACGTAACCCTTGACGCGACGCTCACAACTCCCGAGACGCTCGGAGACGTTTGGTGCGCGGCGGGCGAGCGTCCCAGAGGCGGAGCGCGTGACGTTCCGGGCGAACCTTTGGCGGCAAATGCAACTTGTGTCCTGTTTCTTTTGTGTGTGTGTATGTGTGTGTAGCGTAATGTAAAGCCCCAGACTCGTACTGCTGTCGTTTAGTTCCTGTGACGTGCCAGTATTCCCCTCCCCCCCGACGACGCCAAAACCGCGCCCGCGCCGGAGAAAGACGCCGGCAGGTCACGTTTTTATGGGCTGAGAAAAAAAAACTTTACCGCGGACCTGTTCCCGTGTTTCTTTTTGCCGGTTTCTATCCATTTTATCTCAAGTACGGGCAAAATCTTATGACAACGTAACGCCGTCGTGTCGATTACGCTTTTGGAACGTTTTGCCTCGAAACCGGTGAAAACGCCGCGACGCGTCCGACGTCAAAGGTCAGCGAACGACTCGATCCAGGCGGCAAGCGGAGCCCAGATCCGGGCGAGGTTCCCGCGGTGGTTTTCCTCCGGAGCGGGCGCGTGGTTTTTTTGGCGGTGCGGAACCTTAACGACCTTTCACCCCTGACCCTGAATCCCTGAAACCCCTCCCACCTTATTCTTCATGGATCTTTAAGATGACAACTCTATGCAGATGCTGTCTTTTATAAGTGTGTCAGACATTTTAATTTAAATAAAAACGTACAAAAAAAGAACAAAAAAAGACCAGAGAACCAAACCCTGACAGACGAATCAAAAACATGAATAAAGACGGATCGTTCAGTGTCACCTTGCCTCCGTGTCCTCTCTTCTTCTGCCAGCAGGGGGCGCTAACCCGTGTATGTGTCGGATGCCCTCCCGCGCTCGTGTGTTCAGCTGAGACGTGAAGATCAGGCCTTAAAGTAGCTCCTCCCACAGAGACGTGAAGATCAGGCCTTAAAGTAGCTCCTCCCACAGAGACATAAAGATCAGACCTTAAAGTAGCTCCTCCCACAGAGACATAAAGATCAGACCTTAAAGTAGCTCCTCCCACAGAGACATAAAGATCAGACCTTAAAGTAGCTCCTCCCACAGAGACATAAACATCAGGCCTTAAAGTAGCTCCTCCCATAGAGACATAAAGATCAGACCTTAAAGTAGCTCCTCCCACAGAGACATAAAGATCAGACCTTAAAGTAGCTCCTCCCACAGAGACATAAAGATCAGACCTTAAAGTAGCTCCTCCCACAGAGACATAAAGATCAGACCTTAAAGTAGCTCCTCCCACAGAGACATAAACATCAGGCCTTAAAGTAGCTCCTCCCACAGAGACATAAAGATCAGACCTTAAAGTAGCTCCTCCCACAGAGACATAAAGATCAGACCTTAAAGTAGCTCCTCCCACAGAGACATAAAGATCAGACCTTAAAGTAGCTCCTCCCACAGAGGCGTAAAGATGAGGCCTTAAAGTAGCTCCTCCCACAGAGACATAAACATCAGGCCTTAAAGTAGCTCCTCCCACAGAGACATAAAGATCAGACCTTAAAGTAGCTCCTCCCACAGAGACGTAAAGATCAGACCTTAAAGTAGCTCCTCCCACAGAGACGTAAAGATCAGACCTTAAAGTAGCTCCTCCCACAGAGACATAAAGATCAGGCCTTAAAGTAGCTCCTCCCACAGAGACATAAAGATCAGGCCTTAAAGTAGCTCCTCCCACAGAGACGTAAAGATCAGACCTTAAAGTAGCTCCTCCCACAGAGACGTAAAGATCAGACCTTAAAGTAGCTCCTCCCACAGAGACGTAAAGATCAGGCCTTAAAGTAGCTCCTCCCACAGAGACGTAAAGATCAGACCTTAAAGTAGCTCCTCCCACAGAGACATAAAGATCAGGCCTTAAAGTAGCTCCTCCCACAGAGACGTAAAGATCAGACCTTAAAGTAGCTCCTCCCACAGAGACATAAAGATCAGGCCTTAAAGTAGCTCCTCCCACAGAGACGTAAAGATCAGACCTTAAAGTAGCTCCTCCCACAGAGACATAAAGATCAGGCCTTAAAGTAGCTCCTCCCACAGAGACGTAAAGATCAGACCTTAAAGCAGCTCCTCCCACAGAGACATAAAGATCAGACCTTAAAGTAGCTCCTCCCACAGAGACATAAAGATCAGACCTTAAAGTAGCTCCTCCCACAGAGACATAAAGATCAGACCTTAAAGTAGCTCCTCCCACAGAGACGTAAAGATCAGACCTTAAAGTAGCTCCTCCCACAGAGACATAAAGATCAGGCCTTAAAGTAGCTCCTCCCACAGAGACATAAAGATCAGGCCTTAAAGTAGCTCCTCCCACAGAGACATAAAGATCAGGCCTTAAAGTAGCTCCTCCCACAGAGACATAAAGATCAGGCCTTAAAGTAGCTCCTCCCACAGAGACGTAAAGATCAGACCTTAAAGTAGCTCCTCCCACAGAGACATAAAGATCAGGCCTTAAAGTAGCTCCTCCCACAGAGACATAAAGATCAGGCCTTAAAGCAGCTCCTACACCAAACTTTACACGATTCTGACAGAACCAACACAAGGATCTGTTCACGTCTGATTCTAAGTCTGATTTATAACAGATTTAAGTCTAAAAAATGAAGCAAAATTTGAGTTTTTACACCGTTTTTCAGTCAGATCTAGTTGACTCAAAACCTAAATAAGACGTCCAAAATCCTCTGTAAATGTTTTAATCTAATGAGTCAACAAAAGGAAGCAAGACATTTAAACCTGGCTCCATTTTTCACATTTAAAAGTTCCAGATATGTGACATTTTGGCAGTTTTAACACATAAAATGCCTTCAGTACATGTTACAGATGATACTCTTCACTTCTCTACATTTGAGATGAGAACTTTCCACTGCGCCACATTTTTGAACTGGACTGAAAGGTAAAAATACACTTCTTTGTTTTAGACTATCGTTTCAGTAGATGTGTAACTCCATGACCAGTAGATGTGTAGCTCCATGATCACTAGATGTGTAGCTCCATGATCAGTACATGTGTAGCTCCATGATCACTAGATGTGTAGCTCCAGGATCTGTAAATGTGTAGCTCCATGACCATTAGATGTGTAGCTCCAGGATCTGTAAATGTGTAGCTCCATGACCAGTAGATGTGTAGCTCCATGATCACTAGATGTGTAGCTCCATGATCAGTAAATGTGTAGCTCCATGACCAGTAGATGTGTAGCTCCATGATCTGTAGATGTGTCGCTCCATGATCAGTAAATGTGTAGCTCCATGATCAGTAAATGTGTAGCTCCATGATCTGTAAATGTGTAGCTCCATGACCAGTAAATGTGTAGTTCCATGACCAGTAAATGTGTAGCTCCATGACCATTAAATGTATAGCTCCATGACCTGTAGATGTGTAGCTCCATGATCAGCAAATGTGTAGCTCCATGATCTGTAAATGTGTAGCTCCATGACCAGTAGATGTGTAGCTCCATGATCAGTAAATGTGTAGCTCCATGATCAGTAAATGTATAGCTCCATGACCAGTAGATGTGTAGCTCCATGATCAGCTAATGTGTAGCTCCATGATCTGTAAATGTGTAGCTCTATGACCAGTAGATGTGTAGCTCCATGATCAGTAAATGTGTAGCTCCATGATCAGTAAATGTGTAGCTCCATGATCTGTAAATGTGTAGCTCCATGACCAGAAAATGTGTAGCTCCATGATCTGTCAATGTGTAGCTCCATGACCAGTATATGTGTAGCTCCATGACCAGAAAATGTGTAGCTCCATGATCTGTAAATGTGTAGCTCCATGACCAGTAAATGTGTAGCTCCATGGCCATTAGATGTGTAGCTCCATGACCATTAGATGTGTAGCTCCAGGATCTGTAAATGTGTAGCTCCATGACCAGTAAATGTGTAGCTCCATGGCCATTAGATGTGTAGCTCCATTGCCAGTAAATGTGTAGCTCCATGGCCATTAGATGTGTAGCTCCATGACCAGTAAATGTGTACTCCATGGCCATTAGATGTGTAGCTCCATTGCCAGTAAATGTGTAGCTCCATGACCATTAGATGTGTAGCTCCATGACACGGACAGCTGTGTCCTGCAGAAGTTCTCTGACGACTCTGCCATCATCGGACTCATCACGGTCGACAATGACGCGGAGTACAGAGGACTGGCGCAGGACTTTGTGGACTGGTGTCGGCGGAACCACCTCCTCATCAACGCGGGGAAGACCAAGGAGATGGTGGTGGACTTCCGCAGACGCCACCCCACTGCCCCCTCACCAGTGAACATCCAGGGACGGGACATTGAGAGAGTGGACTCATACAAGTACCTGGGTGTTCATCTGAACCACAAACTGGACTGGACTCATAACACAGACGCACTGTACAGGAAGAGCCAGAGTCGGCTCTACCTCCTGAGGAGACTCGGGTCTTTTGGAGTGACAGGGCCACTCCTGGAGTGACAGGGCCACTCCTGAAGACCTTCTATGACTCTGTGGTGGCATCAGCTCCTGTACGGTGTGACCTGCTGGAGCAGCAGCATCACAGAGAGGGAGAGGAAGAAGCTGGACAGAGTCATCAAGAAGTCCAGCTCCGTCCTGGGTTGTGCTCTGGACTCGGTGCAGGAGGTGGGGGACAGGAGGGTCCTGGCTAAATTCACATCTATGCTGGACCACGAGTGTCGCCCCCTGCAGGACACTCTCTCCGCTCTGGAGAGCAGCTTCAGTGAGAGACTGATCCACCCTCGCTGTGTGAAGGAAAGGTTTCACAGGTCTTTCCTTCCTGCTGCTGTCAGACTTTATAACAAACACTGCTAGCCCTGAACATGTGCAATACTGACTTAATCATGTGCAATAGCATCATATTCATGTGCAATTACTGTCGTACTCACAAGCAATTAAGGCCATATTCATGTTTTGTCTACTTACTTACCATTAGTATTAGTATTATTTAGTCTTATGCTAACTATTTTTACTTTATTTTATTATTAATTTTATTTTTCATTTATTTTTCCTCCATTCCCTATTAAGATATGAGAGGGGTTTTGTTAATAAGAGTTTTTTGTTTTGTTCATTAGAGTTCTTCTATTAAGAGTGTTTTTTTTAAACTTCATATACGTTATCGGTCCTTTCCCCCTGTATCTAACTGCGTTGTAACAACGAAATTTCCTCATGTGTAGACAATAAAGGACTAAACCATGACTAAACCAGGTCTAATCCTGGACTAAACCATGACTAAACCAGGTCTAAACCTGGACTAAACCATGACTAAACCAGGACTAAATCAGGTCTGAACCAGGACTAAACCTGGTCCAAACCAGGTCTAAACCATGACTAAACCTGGTCTAAACCAGGTCTAAACCATGACTAAACCATGACTAAACCAGGTCTAAACCATGACTAAATCAGGTCTGAACCAGGACTAAATCAGGTCTGAACCAGGACTCAGTTTTATGTTTAACAGTTTTATTTTCACAGGTTATAGAATATTATGGACACGTTTTTAGTTAGAAATGAATTATCAAAACATATTTATAAAAGTGTATAGTCGACGTTACATACAGTTTATGCAGAACAACCCAAAAACATCATCATCAGAGTAATAATAACCATAACAATAATAATAATCCTTTATATTACTGTGTTTTTCTCCTAAAGTTCCTACTGCACTGACGTCACTGCACGGCGTTACCACAGTCACTAGGGGGCGCTACACTCGCTCTGCATACATTAGAGGGGGCTGCGCTCGCTCTGCACACACTAGGAGGCGCTGCGCTCGCTCTGCACACACTAGGAGGCGCTGCGCTCGCTCTGCACACACTAGGAGGCGCTGCGCTCGCTCTGCACACACTAGGAGGCGCTGCGCTCGCTCTGCACACACAAGGAGGCGCTGCGCTCGCTCTGCACACACTAGGAGGCGCTGCGCTCGCTCTGCACACACTAGGAGGCGCTGCGCTCGCTCTGCACACACTAGGAGGCGCTACGCTCGCTCTGCACACACTAGGAGGCGCTGCGCTCTCTGCACACACTAGGAGGCGCTACACTCGCTCTGCACACACTAGGAGGCGCTACACTCGCTCTGCACACACAAGGAGGCGCTACACTCGCTCTGCACACACAAGGAGGCGCTACACTCGCTCTGCACACACAAGGAGGCGCTACACTCGCTCTGCACACACTAGGAGGCGCTACACTCGCTCTGCACACACAAGGAGGCTCACTGCACACACAAGGAGGCGCTACACTCACTGCACACACTAGGAGGCGCTACACTCACTCTGCACACACTAGGAGGCGCTACACTCACTCTGCACACACTAGGAGGCGCTACACACACTCTGCACACACTAGGAGGCGCTACACTCACTCTGCACACACTAGGAGGCGCTACACTCACTCTGCACACACTAGGAGGCGCTACACTCACTCTGCACACACTAGGAGGCGCTACACTCACTCTGCACACACTAGGGGGCACTACAGGACAGGAGGATCGCGTCAGGAGTAATTTTTCTGACAGCTCAGATTCTTTTGGACATAAAAGTCACAAACAGCAGGAGCAGAAGAGGAAGAGAAGAAGAGGGGGAGCTGAAGAGAAACCAAAGAAGAGCAGGAGCAGAAGAAGAGCAGCAGATGTGTAAAGATGCTTTGTCTAATCAAATTCCAAAATAATAAACTTGAGCAGGTCCAGACTTCTTATTCATTTTGTAATAATTCGCAGCATTATGTAATTACACTAAAGTTATTACAATGTGGAGCACCACTTATTTCCCACTTAAACATAATAAACATGTAATAAGGGTGACTCAGTGGTAGAGCACGAGTTGCAGTTTGATCCTGTTGACGTCCCATTGATGTTATGCTGGAGCACAGTGTTGCCATGGGAACAGTGGTAACTAAACTGATGTGATGCTGGTTATTACATGGTTATTAAATCTGCCACTGCACCGAGGGTCAGCATTTGTTCTGATGAACTGTGAGGCGTGCGTTATTGCTATTGTTATTACTGTAGTTAAGCACAAGCAGATTGTGTTATTACATTTTCATGAAACTGCATTTTGTAATAATGTAATAACGTTCTCCAACTGTGGATTATTACATGATGCTGCAAATGATTGATTACAAAATGGAACGGCTTTATTAAACTTGTGAAAACTGGATTATTGCAAACATTTAAATTAAAACTGCAAAAAAAAAATTTTTAAATGTTGATTGTCTCCAATAAAAAAGTTACTATAAAAATAAATATTATAATATGAAAGTAAAATCATATTAAAAGTATTTGCAATGAAACAGTATTGAATCTCCATGTGTCTGTAGATGTTTTTGAAAAAAAATTCTGTGGATATTTTTGTGAATGTTTCGTGGATGTTTTTGGCAGGCTGCGAAATAGACGGGGGCCCGGGGCCCGTAAACCCTCAAATCGCCGGCAGGCCCAGGTTTGAATTAGGAGGGGGCCCACCGTGCCCCTGTATCACAATTCAGTCTTTTTAAAGTTGTAGTTTTGCACATTAGGGACAATGTCAATGTGGAAGTATCCAAAGGCCCCGCCCCCTTTGGAGTTGTTAGCATCGGGGCAATGTATATATGTTAGTAGTTTATTTTGTAGGCTGTGATTTTATATATTCCACAAGATCTCCTTGTGTCAAATGCTGTAAACAGTATTTATTTTGTATCTAAGAAACATTATATTAAATTAAACAGTATTAAAGATTGTGATCTCTGGTTTATATGATTCAGTATTTGTGCTCTTCATATCAAATAAAAGATAAAAGTACTTTAAATTGTTTTACATGCTAATAACCAGGTTTAAAACAACACATTTATCTTGTTCTTATGACACCGCAATGCCACGCGCACTTGTGGGGCCCCTGAAATTGCTGGAGGCCCCCCTGGCCCCTAACTTTGAAAACCTATTTCTCAGCCTGTTTTGGGATATTTTTTTAGATGTTTCTGTGGATGTTTTTGGAGATGTTTTTTGTGAATGTTTTTGAGCCTCTGACTTTAAGGAGACGGAGCAGCGTTCTGGGTCATTCTCTGCTTTTATAAGGAGTGTCCAAAAATCAAATGCACAAATGTTTTAAACCCTGATTGTTTAGCCACAATATCTGCAGATTCAATGGGCTACAATAACCTTTTTCCACCCAAATGTGGAGCGGACCACTTTCATTTGTGCGCCGAAATCAGATTTTTCAGTCTGAATTCACAGAAATGAAACAAGTTTCTCACTGGAAAAAGCGGAAACAAAACATCAACAGCAGTAAAGCGACGAAGTGCAAACAAAGCCAAGTTACATTTGTTTTTAGGGAAAGTGTGACGAGGATAAATATCCACTTCTTCCCATTTAAATTAAATTCATTAAGAACACTGAGTGTCTGGTTCATGGTTTCTAAAAAGACAAACTATTAAAAAGTAAGAAAACAAAGAAAATGTATATTATTGACAAATGAAAACTGACTTGAATCTGACACAGCAGCAGCGAAGGAGGAAGTACTTAAGTAAAAGTACAGATACAGGAGTACTTAAATATATTTTATATGGTACTTTTACTGTTATTTAAGTAAAAGTATTGAAGTACCCATTTAAAAATTAACTTTTAAAGTAAAATATTACAGATTTTAAAACTTTGAGAGTTAAATGTGATAAAAAATGTGCTGATTTTCAGCAGAGACTGAATGGATAAAATTTACTTTTTTGTTTGCTCGAAGCAGAGACTAAAGCAAGACATAAATTTGCTTAAAAACATAAGAAAAGTAATCTATATTTTTCTGTTCAAAAACGTAGTGCAGCGATAGTACAGCTCGTGATCTCAAATGGAGTGAAGTAAACATGCCAATGCAAACACTATTTCAGTGAAGTACAGATACTAAAAAATGTACTTAATTACAGTACTTTTACTTTGTTACTTTCACCACTGCAACAGAACCTCGTCACTTACAGATGAGATCAGGAAAAACATTTGTGGATTTGACTTTTGGAGATTTGTGATGAGACATAACACGGTCTACACATTGTGCACAGTGAGAGTTTGTAACAGAAAATTACTAAATAAATAATGCGACACCAGTGAGCTCCTCTTTTTTACACCCACAGCGAGAAAAGGAGTGAAATGGGAGAAAAAGGAGGGAGAAAATGAGAAAGGACCTTTCTGCCATTTAAATGTCGTTTTGTGACTTTTAAGTGCTGACATCTCTGGGGCTTTTGAGAACTTTTCCTGTTTCAGTTTGAGGAAGACCGTTTCAGTGTGAAGACTTCAATGCTACGCGCCTGCATCTCCCACAATTCCCCTGTGCCCTCAGAACTCAGTCTCCCAGAATGCCCCTGTCCCTTTGCACAAAAAGGAAAGAGGAGAAAATACACCGAGTCTTCACACGTGGCACATTGGTCACACTGGTTTATAAAATCAGTCTTTTTGTTTTGTGTGACGAAGGCCACAAGATTAAAACCAGGAACAGCGCCACCTTCTGTTCAGTCCAGGCAAAAGTTCACGCGCTTCACAGAAATGGTTTTGGAGCTGCGTTCGAGGGCGAGCTGCGGGTCTGGTGTTCGGACAGTTTGTTCACAGGAAATGCTGCTCTCTAGCGCCCCCTGTTGCACCCCCTATTTCGAGGAATTGTCCTGTGATGCCCATGAAGTCCAAAGGGGGCGTTGTGGAGTTCCAGTGCACCCTGGCGTGGTGGCGCAGGTTGGACTTGGAGGAGAAGCGTTTGTGGCACTGTGGGCAGCAGAAAGGCTTCTCCTTGGTGTGGATGCGGCGGTGGCAGAGCAGCTGGGTGGAAACGCGGAAGGCTTTGCCGCAGTCGGGGCAGGTGTGGCGCCGCGGCTCCGTGTGGATCCGTCTGTGGTTCTTCAGAGACATGAGGTTCACAAACTCTTTGTTGCAGGCGCCGCAGACGAACGCGCCCGTCTTGTGGCTGTTCTTGTGGTTGAGGAGCGAGCTGGCGTGGCGGTACGAGCGGCCACACTGGTCGCAGGCGTGGGGCCTCTCTGCCGGCTCGGCCCCGGCGCGGCTCGAGGGGAGGGGCCGAGACGGCGTCGTCTGGCCGTGGCTCAGCTGCATGTGCAGGCTGAAGCTGGCGAGCGTCGGGAAAGATCGTCTGCAGGAGCGACAGGTGAGCGCGCTCTGCCTCAGGTGAACGCGGCGGTGGGCGAACAGCTGCGACGACACGCGGAACGCCTTCCCGCAGTCGGTGCAGCGGTGGCGCCGAACCTCTGAGTGGATCCGTTTGTGGTTCTTCAGAGCGAGAAGGTTGGAGAAGGTCTTAGAACACGTGACACAGTTGAACACGCCCACGCGGTGAGTGTTCCGGTGATTCAGGAGTGAGCTGGCGTGACGATACGAGCGGCCACACTCCTCACACCTGTGCAGCGGCGAAGACGAGGGGTCAGAGGTCAGGGGAGGGGGAGAGAGAGCGGACAGTCAGTATCGCAGCAACCAACCATTATTTTAGTGTTTGATAGACAGTTATTTCTATTTAACGGCCAGACCTTTTCTAGATAGAATATTTATGAAAATATGAGTTGATTCTTTTTTCCACATTTTGATTTAACAATGCCACAGTCTTTGTTATAAATGGTGTTTTGCATGTGTTTTAAAGTCTGTTTAGTCCAGACAAACATTGCCATTACAGAAATACCACTACAGTATTTTAAGAGTTGTGATTCGTCATTTAAAGTGCCTATGACAGGTATTTGCCGTATTTTCTAGACTATAAGACGCACCAGCCAAAAAATGCATAATAGAAGAAAAAAACATCTAAGTCGCACTGTATATACTGAGTATAAGTAGCACACCGGCAAAACTACTTAGTCCTGAAAATTTTGTAAGATTTTCTACTTTTTACTTTATTTTGTGTATTTATGCCTGTTGTACATATAAATTATAGTTGTACACCAATCGAGCAGGTATTTGTGGAGAAAACATTGAAAATCTGTACAAAATGACAGGAAGTGACATCACGCTAGGGACACTCACTCCAGTCAAATTTTATTCATAATTTACTTTCTTTTGACTCTCTAAAGTTTAATTCAACAAAACAAAGTCGCTTTCATATATTTTTATGTGTGAAATGAAAAAGAATCATGACATTAGATGAGTTTTCTTATGTCATCAATTACAGGAGGAAGGAGGAAGTGACGTTACAAACCTAAAAAGCTATTTTTAAAAAGTGTATTATTTTTAGCTCGATTCAAAATATATTTATCTTATCTGCATTTTAGTTAAATGAGTCATCCAACATGTCAGAGGCACTTTAATTGCCTAGATAATACCTGAAGAATATCAGCCTTTGCCTTTTACTAACTGAGACTAAATCAGGTTAATTTGTTGCTCAAACCAACAGTGAGTTTTCCCCACAAACCAGGCCTAGGATTCCTCACATACAGGTATATGATCTGAAATCCGGCTCGGTCTAAAGGGAGGAGTCTGAGAGAGGGAGGAGTTGTCAGAGAGGGAGGAGTCGTCGCCTTCAGAGAAGGAATAGGAGTCTGCACTGAACGTAGTCGTAGAAGGACATAAGCCACGTTTGGACTGGCCCTGGTCTCACACTGGTTCCCTTCAGAGCTCTGGGTCAAGTTCATGTGGTCTGTGTTTAAGGAGTGTGGCTAAAGCTAGCGTGCACAGGAACATTTTTGCCTCATTTCTTTGACTTCTCTGCAAAGCCTCTATGTTTGAACCTCTCTTTATGTCATGCTTTGACTTTGGATCCTGTTAGACGCATTATGACCTGGAAATATATCATGGCTCTTGACAAAGCGAGTGTCGAGCGTCGATAAACAGGAAACAGCTGTTGCTAACGTGCTTTGCTAGCTTTGTGTTGCTAAGGCTCAACATATAAGTTATCATCAGTGGAAATATGGCGCTTTAGCACAAGATCAAGTCAGAGTTTGATGAAAAATAATTATTTTATTTGGTTTTATTTGACATCTGCGTTCTCTTAGCAATTATCTTCCGAGCCAGAGAGCTCTGGAAGATTCACTTATGACTCGAGACACTTCCTGATCTGCTTCTAAGTGAACCAGTCGAAACGTGGCTCATGTGTTTGGGTCGAATGTGTTTGAAGGTTCAGGTGAGCAAAAGAGCCTGAGTGAGCCTGTAAGGGCGGAGCTTTTCGTAGGGGGTGGGGTCTCTTGTAAGGGCAGAGCCTCCTCTCTCTCCCACACAAACAGCACAGGGTAAATCTACAGTTTCTACACAAACACAAGAGAAGGACTCTGACTTATCTCTAATTCAATTTGTCCAAACTTCAGAAAAGTCCGAATTCCGGCAGGCGTAGGGCCCCGCGCTCGCCGGATTGGAGAGCATATACCTGTAATAGACAGACCTACATTTATCTGAGGGTGGTGTTACACATGAGCAGGGTTAGGCGTGTTACTCACGTGTACCGACACTCCTCGGCTTCCCCAGGTGTCTTTCTTCTGACCTCCTGAGGTTGCTGTCCGCTCGGCGCTGAGGTTGCATCTCCGCAGCGGTGCCGTGCCAGCGCCGAGCGGCCCTGAAAGCTCTTGCCGCAGCTGGGGCAGCCGTAGGGCGTGGCTCCCTCCTCGTGCACGCGGTGGTGGTTGCGTAGGAAGCGTGCGAGGCGGAAGGCCTTTCCACATACGTGACAAATGTGCTTCTTGCGCTGCGTGTGGATGCGCATGTGGTTGCGCAGAGCCATGTAGTTGGTGTAAGGTTTGTCACAGAAGCTGCAGTGGAAGTTTCCGGTCTTGTGCGTGTGTTTGTGGTTGAGTAAAGAGCTGGCGTGTTTGTAGGCGCAGTTACACAGGTCGCACACGTACGGCCGCTCGTCTGAATCTGCCTCGGCCGCCACGCGTTCATCTCGGGGGTTCGAGGAGGCAGAGCCCGAGGATGAGGGCAGGTGCGCCGCGGGGCAGTCGTGAGCCGATAGCTCCTCGGCCGTGGCGAAGCCCTCACAACAACCATCGCACTCATAGTCCATCTGCTGGCCGGGTCCCTGGGGACCCTTGCAGAGGCCACCCGTGGAGTGCGTGGCGAGCTGCCTTTGCGTGCGGAAGCCCTTGCCGCAGTCGGGGCAGTTGTGCTTCTTCTGGGCGAAGTGCAGCCTCAGGTGGTTCTTCATGGCCAGGCGGTTGGGGTAGGTGGAGTTGCACACGTTGCAGTGATAGTCTCCGATCTTGTGGAGGTTCTTGTGGTTGGCGAGGCTGCCTGCGTGGCGGTAGGTCTTTCCACACTCCTCGCAAGAGAACGGCCTGCGGCTACTCTCCACCGCATCAAACTTCTGTGGCCGCGATGTACCGGCCGAAGAGTAAGGCTTCTTAAAGCCCAGAGGGGCCGAGGCTTTGGAGGCGTCAGCTCTGAGAGCGTTCAGCTGCGAGGGGCCGGCCTGAGGGAAGCGGGCGCCGTTTGGAGCCGATCGCACCAGACCTTTGGCTCGGTGCTCCTCGTGAAGACGGAGGTGGTTTATCAGCTGCTTCTGGATCTTAAACGCCTTCCCACATTCCTCGCACTTATGCCTGGACCAGAGAAAAGGGAAAAGAAACAGATGATAAATAAACAGAAAAGAAAACAAGCCACAGACAGCATTCAGTCACTAAATGACTCCAACCCCAGAAACGTCCTCCCAATCCCAGAGGTGGGACTTAGCGCTACTTAATCTACATTCTGTATAGCACTTTGAGGTTTCCTTGAAATGTAAAGTGCAAAAAAAATGCAAGTATTATGATTATTATGAGCAGAAGAGCCAATGGGAATGAAGTAGGAAAAGCAAGAAAAATGATTGGAAATAAGACTCAAAGATTACGATTAGGATAAAAAAGGTCTACAGCTCTGTTAAAATGCCAGGTTGTGTGATGTAAAAATGAGACCAAGATAAAAAGTCTCAAAACTTTTCCAGCTTTAATGCGACTATAATTAAGATTCAGTTTAAAACAAATAATGTAAAAAGGTGAGAGGTATCTGCTGGGCACAGCCCTGTTCAGCTCCAGGCTCTGGCTGGGCCATTCCAAAACTTTGATTTCTTCTGGTGAAACCATTCTTTTGTTGATTTGGATGCTTTGGGTCATTGTCGTGCTGAAGATGAAGTTCCTATTCATCTTTCTAGCAGAAGCCTGAAGGTTTTGTGCCAACATTGACTGGTATTTGGAACTGTTGAGAATTCCCTCTACCTTGACTAAGGCCCCAGTTCCAGCTGGTGAAAAACAGGCCCAAAGCGTGATGCTGCCACCTCCATGCTTCACTGTGGGTGTTCTTTCATGTGCAGTGTTTTTGCACCAAACATACCTTTTGGAGTTATGGCGAAAAAGTTCCACTTTGGTTTCATCAGAAAGCAACACATTTTCCCACAAGATTTTTGGAGACTTCAAATATGTCTGTGCAAAATTTAGCCCGCCTCAGACCCTTCCCCATAGCCCAGACATACGAAGAATACGGGAGATTGTTGTCATGTACTACACGGCCAGTACTGCTCTTTTAATGTTGCTGTAGGCCTCTTGGCAGCTTCCCTGACGAGTTTCCGTCTCGTCTTTTCATCCATTTTGGAAGGACTTGATAATGTCTGTTTGATGACACTTGATGACCGTCCTCACTGTGTTCCATTGTATATCTAAAGCCTTGGAAAGTCTTTTGTAACCTTCTCCTGACTGATACCTTTTAACAATGAGCTCCCTCTGATGCTTTGGAAGCTCTCTGCGGACCATGGCTTTGGCCGTAAGATGCAGCTGAGAAAATGTCAGGAAAAGAATACAAGAACAGCTGAACATTATCGAGTTATTCAGAAGCAGTTTAAATTATGGCAGGTGTTTTGACTCCTATTTAACATGAATGCTGAATGAACATATTTGAATGTGATTGGTTGATTCGGCACACCACATCCATTTATAAAAGGGGTGTGCACCCTTAGGCAACCTCATTATTTAACTTTATTTTGACACCCCCCTCAAAGAATTAAAAAGAAAACCAACCGAATCATACAGGTTACATTAAAGGTGAAAAATTATTCATCTAAATTTTACATGAAAAAAAAAAATGGAATTTCAACAGACATTTGTAGACTTTTTATATCCACTGTACATAGAAATATATATTTAAAATACTGAGCAAAGTAGTAGCTAGCACTGTACCTCTTAAGGTCAAAGTGCGTCCTCTGGTGGTTCTTCAGGGCAAGCAGGTTGTAGTAGCGCTTCTGGCACACGAGGCAGCGAAACACGCCAGTCTTGTGAGACTTCTTGTGGTTGAGAAGCGAGCAGGGGTGTCTGTATCCACGCCCGCACTGGTCACATTTATGAGGTTTGTCGCTGTGTTCTACCAGAATTCGGCGACCCTCGGGCGGATTACCGCGTGCCGCCGCATCTTTGCCGTTCAATCGGCTCTTCCCGGGGCACATGTGCGTGACAAGGAGCTGCCGGTCAGAGAAGAACAGGCCACAGTCAGCACAGACGTTCCTGTTGCCTTTGGACTCAGCCCTCTGCGGGCCGTGGATCAGCTGGTGGTTGAGCAGGTCCTGTTTGCGGCCGAAGCTCTGTCCGCATGTGGAACAGATGAGTCTCCAGCCCTGGTCTTGCCCCGAGGCCGGCCCCTGGGCCTCCGGGGCTGTGGGGTTGTTGGCATGGCTGCGCAGATGGCTGCGGAGTGCACGGAGGCTGGCGTAGTGATTCCCACACACAGAGCACTGGTAGATCTCACCGTCATCCTCATCCTCCTTGTCCCCGGGGCCCAGTCTCTTAATGGAGCTCTGAGAAAAAAGTGGGGCCCGGTCTTCTTTTAGAGCGCCTGCAGGGGGCAGCTGTGAGCCACCATGGTAGCTCATGTTGTTGATGAAGCCATTGGACACATTGCTCTGGCCCTGTGGCGCCGACGCCCCCTGCTGGCCCCTGCAAAGGTGCGTCTTGATGCCGCTCACGTCAGCGTAAACCTCTCCACAGTCTGAACACACGTGTCTGTCACTGTGTCGAGAGCCGCTTTGAGGAAGAGAGCTGTCAAAGCGCTCGTGGAACTCCAGAGAGTCCAGGCTGCCATGCGCTGCGTCCTGGGTGAAGTGCGCGCTGTCACCGAGACTCCCGGGCAGAGCCCCGCCCTCCTGCATAGCCCCACCCTCCTGTGCATAACTCCGCTCCATTAGAGGCTCAGAGTTGAGCCAGTCACCTCCGTCTGCGGCAACGTTCTGTCCAGAGCGCACTTTGTGGCTGCGTAGGTGGCTGTGCAGCGCGGCTAGATGCCCGTACTGTTTTCCACAGACGCTGCACTGGTAGTGGCCCGTTTGGTGGCAGCGTTTGTGGTTGACCAGACTGCCAGCGTGACGGTAGCTCTTACCACACTCGCCGCACTTAAACCTGCGCTCGGCATCGTCAGGAGAACCACCTTGAGGCGCGCGGCCCACGGGGGACGCCACAGAGCTCTGAGAGCTGTCCGAGGCCATGAGGCTGGCGTCCTGGCTATGGGCAGGGCGTAGCTCCAAGTGGGAGGGGCGAGGGTCATGGGTGAGATAATGTACCTTCAGACCCTCCAGGTCGGGATGCCCAGCGCCGCAGTACGCGCACGTGTACATGGGGCTGTTAGCGGGGCCCATGATTGGATCATACGGCCCCCGTTTGTCCGAGGGCAGGGGCGGCAGAGGCAGCGGGTCGCCAAGGGTCGGTGCGTAGCTCGGCGAGCGCACGGTACTCAGGTTATGAGGCATTAACCCAGGGAAGCTCCGCGGCAAACCCACAGAAGGCGCAGCTGAGTTGTGCAGCAGGATATGCTCCTGGAAATCAGCTTTGTTGGGCAAAGTGATCTGGCAGAGGTGGCAGAAACAGGAGTCGCTGCTCTGGGGCGGCTGCGAGCCCGCCGTTCCGCCACCGCTCACCATCGAAGCAGAGGGTTTGTACTTGTGCGAGCGCTCGTGGCTGCTCAGTGCAGCCAGGTTCCCGAAATGTTTGAGGCAGATGGAGCACTCAAAATCGCCCTCTTGGTGGCACTTCTTATGGTGGGCAAGACTGCCGTGGTGACGGTATGTGCGGTCGCACTGGTCGCACTTGAAGGGCCGATCCCAGACGTCTTCAGGCTCAGGGGTCGGGTTTCCGCTCAGGTCGTGGAGCTGGGATGCGTTAGGGTTAGGCTCGCAGCTCGGGGGCAGGCTCAGCCCAAAGTCGCGCTCCTCACTGGCCTCTGGCTCCTCGTCTGCTGGGACACTACTCGGAGACAAAGTATGGATACGTAAGTGGTTTTTCAGAGCCACCGCGTTGGGCAGCGTACGAGTACAAACGGGACACTGGAAAGAGCCAACCTCGTGCGTTTTCTTGTGGTTGGCGAGGCTAGCAGCGTGCTTGAAGAGACGGCCGCACTGCAGACACTGGAGAGAGATGTCGTCCTGGCATGGCGCTTTCACATGCTGACGGAGGCTGGGCGAGGGCAGCGCCTTGGTTCGGCTCGATGCATCTGCCATGTCCCCCAGCCGAGCACGGGGGTAAGGCCACAGTCAGAGCTCAGCAAAGGATGGGCATTCTGTGATCTGCCACTCGGGAGTCACTGCAACACACAAGACAAAAGTGAGGAAGATTCAAACAGAAACACGATGCTTTGACACTAATAACGTTCGAGAGACCAACAGCTGCTCTAGAAAACCAGAGTGAGAAGGTCCGGGCCACATAATGCACCCCTTTGACCCTCGGATGCACCCTCAGTGGCCTGGATTTGGGCCTTACATTGAAAAACCTGAACTACTATGTAAAATAATATAAAATAGATTGTGGTTATATTGATTAGAATCAGAAAAGTTTTTTTTTTGCCATTGTCAATTAACAAAATCCATATACATATTATATATATATATATATATATATATATATATATATATATTGATTATTTATTTTTAATCATAGTTTATATTCATACTATTATCATCTGTTGTTTTATGTTGCACCTTAATTCCAAAGAAAGTCCCTAGTTGGACAATTTTGTTTGTGACAATGGCAATAAAAACTAATTCGGTTTTGTTTGTTTCCTGATAATTCATTAATCAGGGTTTTAATTTGCATGTTTCAGTTGAAGAGTTTGTGCCAATATTAATTTGATAAGCACAAGTTAATGTAGCAGGATTTTAATGTGAATATGATTATCACAGTAAATGATGATGTTCCCGCAGTTTAATCTCATTGTTCAAACGCATTTTGTGTCTGTAAACAGAAGTCCACCCGGAGCCTCGGGCGGCAGGTTTAAGAATGTAAAGTTTTAATGCACCAAAGACCATGTGGAAACTGGTCAAATAAAAAAATAATTTAAAAAAAATAAAGGCGAAAGGTGTAAACTCCAGATGTGCCGAGCTCGGGCCCTGACCTTGGTCGACTGAGCGGGACAAAGCCCTCGCTGCGCCCCGAGGAGCAGCGCCCTGGTCCGGCTGCGGCACCGCGGTCCTCCCCGGTGTGCTCCCAGTGTGCTGACCGGGCAGACCGAGGCACCGGAGCTCCAGCGGGGTCCGACAACACGCTTCAGTCAGACGTGATGAGCGTGTGAGGACAAGAAGCCCACCCGAGCCCCCATTTCAGCTCCCACAGCCATTTTCCCCCCATGCTAACAGGCTAACGGCTACACCCGTGTCACCGCTCGGTCCCCGTTTTGTCCCGCTCCGTGCCGCACCGCATACGCCCCTCCAGAGCGGGCTTTTTTCTGTTGTCGGTCCAACACACCGGATCCGCTATCGACCGGGACAGAGGCGGTAACCATGAACACAGTCGAGCCTCCGTTAGCATTTAGCCGCAGCGCTTTAGCCTCATGAGCGCTGCCGCTTTTCTCCGGGCGCGGACGGGAGGAGAGAGTCGAGAGTGCGCGGGACAAAGCGGGGTCAGTGCGAGGCAGCGGGGCTCAGCGATGGCGGGCGCACGGGGGTCAGGGTGAGGCCGTCTGCCCTGGCCCCGGCCCCGGCTCAACCAAATGCAGAGCTAGCGTCGCTGAGCCCGAGACTCGCCCGGAGCTACACAAAGATGAGCCGAGCAAAAAGCACGGTGCCCCCGCTGCTCTGGCCGTATGAACAAGGCTCTCCCGCGGCGCACTTACCCGCAAAAAGGTCGCTGTGCCGCGCGGTGGAGCTAGTCGCGCAGCTCCGTCGGGTTGTGTATGTTTATTTCGTTTTCGCTGTTTTTTTTCCCCCTCACATAATTCGGGTTCTCGGGTCTTTCCCCCTTCTTCTTCTTCTTCTTCTTCTTCTTCTTCTTCTTCTTGGGTTGTTTTTGGCGGGTGGTAACCATCGTGCATTTCCGCCACCTACTGTGCTGGAGTGTGGGTCAGAGTATCTGCACTTATGTATCTACACCTCAAATTCTATTTATCAGCTTTGTTTCCCTTAAGAATTTTACTAAGTCATTGCATTCCGTGGTTTTCAATCTATTTTTAAACTAACACTTGTTCCTGATAAAATCCCGCTTAAAAATCTCCCTCTTTGCCTCAAACATACTGCATCTTAAAAGGACGTGCTCCACTGACTCAATTTCAACTCCACATTCACATAATCCTGAAGGATGTTTCCCCAGTAACATTAACGTTTTATTTAACCCAGTGTGTCCCAATCTTAATCTTGTAATAGCCACCTGCTCTCTTCTGCTCAGCCCCAGAGTTTTTACCTATCCTGCCTTCTTTTGTACCTGATACATGTGCCTCTCCTTCTGCCCTTCATCCCAGCGCCGCTGCCACTCTGTTACAATTTGACTTGTGATTAGAGATTTCACCTCTGTCTTACTAAGGGTGTCATGGAATCAGAAAATGTCCTTGGGAGGAGACATACACCGATGCTATTCCGTAACACATTGAGAACACAATTCAACTTAGAATATGAAACATCAGACATTTGTATGGCAAGCTTGGGAGAAAACGCCGGGCTGTGTCAGCCAGGCCGTTGTAAGGAGCCTGGCTGATCCTCCTGCGTCTCACACTGTTTTTTCCCATGCTGGTTGGTTTTATTAGATATTCTGGAATAGGCGGGTCACATTTCTCATTGGTCAGCCTCACATCAAGGCACTTGGTATTTTTCCGTAGAGATAAAGCCTGCAAGGGGGGGTGCAACTCCCCCCCTAGGGTAAACATCCTTTGGCCCATCTTTACGACCCCTTCACAAATGCAGTTTGTCACACACCCGTTCTTCTCTTAGACTAATGATGCAGATAAAATATCACTATTATGCAGATAAAATACATCACAGAAATATAATCATATATTCACATTTTATCACAAAGGGCTACTTCAAACATGATCTCCTCCTTTAGCGCCTGCTTGGCAAAACAGTCAGCTATTTAGTTTCCAGGTATCTGCTTATGAGCTGGAATCCACATAAATTTGATCTGAATTTGGCTGCAATTAAGTCGAAACAAAAACTGATACATTTCAAAGAGTATGTCTGGACGACTCTGTGATGAGAAAGCTTGAATAGAAGTCAATGAGGCAAATGAATCGGAACATAGAAGTGCCTCTTCAACTCTATTTTCTTCTACCCACTGTAACGCCTTCATAATAGCAATCATCTCAACTGTGTAAACAGCAAGGTAGTCAGATGTTCTGTTTTTTTTTTATATTTAACTCCGGTATAACATATGCATAACCCGTTTTCGGAAAACGGTTTTCCCTGATTCTGGTTCTTGGGACCCATCTGTATATATGATAATGCAATTGAATAGATATTATGAATTCTCTCATTCACAGCCTCCAAAATATTCCTCCCCCTTCTACCTTCCATCTCGTGAACATATAAATCAACTTCACCTGCTGGCAATAGCCAAAAAGGTGTGACTGGGCCGCACACGGCAGGACTGTAATTTCTCCTCTGGATTTCCATCTCAGTTGCTGTCCAAGCAAAGCAAGATGTTTTTGCCTTTCCGCTTTCACAACATGGCAAGAGATTTTTGACTGCTGGATGTCGCTTCTCCCCATGTCCCTGTAAATTTGTCCAGTATTGCATTGTGATTTGTTTATGTCTCAGGTCTAAGGGCAACTCTCCCATCTCAACCTGAACCGCTGTAACAGGGGACGTTTTTAGAGCTCCACAGCATAATCTCAGGGCTTTATTTTGCTGAACTTCCAACCTCCTAATTAATGTTTTACTCCCGGGGGGCCGACTCTGTGGAAAGGTGTGTCCATGTTCGTACAAAAAAATCGCATTCATTTTGCTTGCAAATAGAGTGCTGAGTTTTGTGCTATGAAACTTGTGTATATTAAAAAACTGTTATATGTGCTAAATAACTATCTGTACATAAAATGTCTGCCTTGCATGTGTGAGTTATGTTCATGTGCTTGAACACACAGTAAGCTATCTTGATCTGAACCTGTTTTTTAACTCCTTGCTATAAATGTCATTGTGTACTTGTATATATGTTTGAAATAAAGTAATTTCTGAGAATTTTCATGTCATTGAATTGTAAATTTGTATAACAATACTATGGTAATATGTTTCAGTGCACTTTTCTAACTTGTGAAAAAGGGTATATTTTCAGGCTTTGTCAATGAAAAGAGGTACTTTTTGGTTGTGGTCTGTGAAAAGGGGTACTTTTTCAGGGGTGAGGAGGTCAGTGATTAGGGGTGTTTTTTCAAACCTGTGTACGAGCATGGGCACTATATAAAAGCTATAGAGTCGGCCCCCCGGGGTTTTACTTGCTTCCCTATACATCAGGCACCCGCAGTCCATCACCGATCTCACCAATGCAACATATGTTTTTAAGAGCAGCTAGCTCCGCCCCCCACTCACATCCTGACAAACACCTCATTATATTGATCACTTTTTTTGCATTTCTCTTCCACTTTCCTTATGTGCTCATTCCATAAAAGCTTTGAGTCGAAAACAAGTACCAAAAAAATCTAAAACAACTTACCCGCTCTATATTTTCCCCATACATTTTAAAATCAATCTCCTCCCTCTTTCTCCTACTAAAAAACACTGATTTTGTTTTCTCCGCAGATAACTTAAATCCCCAAGTGTACGACCAGTTCTCAACAGTTTTTATTGCCCTCTGGATTTTATTTTGCACAAGCCTTAGGTTCTTTCCTCTTTTCCACAAGGCTCCATCATCAGCGAATAATGACTGCATAATATCTAGCTCAATATTACTTAAAACATAATTGACCATAATTAAAAACAGAAGTGGACTAATAAAGCTGCCTTGTGGAGTACCGTTCTCAACCTTATATTCATCTGACAACGCAGTTCCCATCTGGACTTGGATAACTCTCTCAAATAAAACATGTTCAATCCAGTTAAAAGCCCTACCTCTAACTCCCGTCTTAAATAACTTAATCAAAAGACCCTCCTTCCAGACCATATCATACGCCTTCTCTATATCGAAGAAAACTGCTAGTACTACCTCCTTATTCACCTGAGCTTTTCTAATTTCCGTCTCTAGACACACAGCTGGATCCATCGTTCCCCTGCCTTTCCTAAACCCACTCTTACTCTCAATGTGGTATGTTATTCTCTCTGTGATCATCCTCTCCATGACCTTACCAACATTTGACGTAAGCGCAATAGGTCTGTAACTTGGTGGGTTTGTTGGATCTTTCCCTGGCTTGATAATGGGAATAATCACCGCTTCCTTCCAGCTGCTGGGTAACCTGCCCTCCTCCCATACTTTATTAAATATCCCTAATAATTTCCCCTCCGCCCGACACCCAAGATGCTTCAACATAATATAACAGATCTGGTCCTTTCCTGGTGTAGTCATGCCAGACTTCTCTATAGCCCTCTTCATCTCTGACATAGAGAACGGAACATCTATCACTTGGTTACAAAGTGTTGGTTCCTCCAAGATATTCCCATTTGCCATCCTGGTTTGATCCCTTCCACGTTTCCCTGCCTCTGACAAATTATCCGAACTATGAATTTTTGCAAATGCTCGGACCATAAGGTCAGCCTTCTCTACATTAGACACAGCAGTTACCTCCCCTTGTTTAAGAATTAGATATGTCTTCTCTCTTCTAATCCCTCTCATCTTTCTAATCATTCCCCATACATTTCCCAGAGTTGTCCTGCCTATTGTGTCGCAATATCCTCTCCAACTTCCCTTTCTTGCCTGTTTAATTACTTTCCTTACTTGTGCCCGAGCTCTTTTATATTCTAGTAGCTTCTGGAAATTGTGTGTTCTCTCCAACTCTCTGCGACTTCTATTTCTCACCTTTACTGCCTCAGTACAGTCCTCTGTCCACCAAGGAACTGCCTTCATACTCATTCTCCCCTTACTTTTTGGAATTGCCAAATTAGCAGCGCTCATCAATACCTCTGAAAATGTTTTATCCACCTTTTCTATGTTTAAACTTAAATCGACCCCCTCTATACCCTCTTCACGTACATATTTAAATATATCCCACCTAGCCTTACTGAACACCCACCTCTCCTGTTTTTCACCATCACTCGCTTCCCTATTTATACTTATTGTGCAAAAGATTGGAAAATTATCACTGCCAATAGTCGACTCGCCCTTTACATCCCACTCACAAATCCCAGCAAGATCTCTTGATACCAGTGTTAGGTCTAAAACGGAGCTTCTCCCTGTGTTGGCATCGATCCACGTCCCCCTTCCATCACTTATACAAACCAAATTATTATCCTCCAAAAACTGTTCTACAATCTGCCCATTTGCATCATTCTGCGCTGCCCCCCATAAAGTGCTGTGTGTTAGTCCTGAACACTCGCAATACTGACCTAACCTAATACTGATGTGCAATTCTGTCATATGTGCAATTACTGTTGGAATTCATGTGCAATTCATATGCAATTACCGTGAAATTACTGTCGTGATCACATGCAATGGTATTTATTTATTTATTTGTCTATGGGAGTTTTTATTTATAGGAGATCTTCTACTGAGGGTGTTTTTCGGACTTCCTGTAAGTGATCTGTTTTTCTGTATCTACCTCTGTATCTTCCTGCGTTGCACCAATGAAATTTCCCCATGTGGGACAATAAAGGAATATCTTATCTTGAATTAAAATCCCCACACCACATTATATTATTACTACACTCCCCTGGTGTTGCTCATCTAATTTATTATGGTAATGTTTAATTGTGATGGTACAATACACTGCTAAATTATTACTTTTGTGTGTTGGATTGTACATTTAGCATGGAGCACTTTAATTAGAGTGCACGTTCATGAAAGGGGCTGTACCTGGGCGTGTGGCGTTAAAAGTAGGTCAGCCACGCCTATTCATTTGTGTTGAGTGTGGCCCAGGTGTGTTGTGGGTTGTACCCCTGCGTGCCTCAAATGTGTTATTCTGAACCGTGGACTTAATAAAAGTTGCAAAACGGAATGTATCGGCGTATCATTCAAGGGTGCAACAGAAATCTTGGTGCCGTGACCCGGATTTGGACAATACCCCTGTGGTAAAACAGCTGAGTAGAGGTGACGTAAGCCACCAGCTGAGAAGCCACAGCGCTGAGGCCCATTCACAAGGACTAAAACGCTTTTAAACCTACATGTTAAGGTAAAAGCACAAATTATGTCTACCGGTCGTAGAATGTCCGTGACCTGGGAAGAGGCACTGGGACAGATCGAGGAGAAATTATTGACTTTGCCTGCTTTGGAACTCTATGATCTGTGCACAATGTTGGAATTAACTGTAAGTGAAGAGGACAAGAACTCACCTCGCAAAATGAGAAGGATTATCCTCCACAATCTGGAAGGAGAAGACATCGTTTCGCTGGAGGATGAAGGAATGTCTCTGTTGCTTTGAGTTTGTGACCGCATTGACGAACTAAAGACGTTAGCTCCGTCTGCTTCTCCAATGCAAGAGCTTCCTCTGCTGGACTTATCAGGTACTGCACCTAACACTCAAAAACGTGCCTAATGTGTCCAACGCTCCAGTTGCTGCCTCTAACTTGAGTGTTCCGGTTTATAATGCAAATCCAGCATTTTTTCACCAGTTTTACGGAAAGGAATTAAGAATTGCTGAACCACATCAAAAGGATAAACTTGGCTATACTCCCCCAGGACAAGACACGATTTACGGTGGCGGTGGAAAATACAACTGACAGAGACCTCACACTGTGGGGCCGCACCACACTTGGCTGGCTGCATAGTGTTGACGGTGTATACCCACTTGAACCTAAGCAAAGACCAAAGGGAGGAACCACGGATGTAACGGAGTAGTCTACTGAGATGCCACCAGGGGAGCTGTGGGATCCGCCTGTGGACCTGAGTCATCTCTCCCAAGAACAGCAGCAGAAAGTACGGCAAATGTTGAAGGAGGAGAGTCAAGTGTTTGCCAAAGATGACTGGGACACGGGGTGTATTAAAGGACTGGAAATGGACATTCAGCTAAAAGACAATATCCCAGTGCAAAGGACATAATTCCATCCCACGTCATCTCTATCAGGAAGTAAAGACACATATTCAAGACCTGTTAAGTAGAGGATGGATCTGGGAATCATGTTCACACTATTCTTCACCTATTGTCTGTGTCCGGAAGAAAGATGGGAGTCTCCGTCTCTGTGTGGATTACAGACTATTGAACCAAAAAACTTTGCCCGATCGCCATCCTATCCCTCGGATCCAGGAGATTCTGGAGAATCTCGGGGGCAACTTGTGGTTCACTGTCCTGGATCAAGGAAAGGCATACCATCAAGGTTTTGTTAGTGAGAAGAGCCGACCATCTATCGCCTTTATTACACCTTGGGGACTGAGTGGGTACGCATTCCGTTTGGACTCACAAATGCCCCAGCAACATTCCAGCGCTACATGGAAAGCTGTCTTGGGGATTTGAGGGATGAAGTGTGTGTTCCCTACCTCGACGATGTCCTGGTCTTCAGCCATAGATTTGACCAACATGTACATAATGTGAGACAGGTGCTAAAACGGCAAAAACTATCAGGCATCAAACTGAGACCAAAGTGTGAGTTCTTCAAGCCTGAGGTGTGTTATGTGGGGCGCATCGTCTCGGCTGAAGGCTACAGGATGAACCCCAAAGAGGTAGAGACAGTCCAAGCTCTCCGATATGAGACCCCATCTACTGTCAGAGATGTGAGGAAGTTGATGGGATTCCTCAGCTACTACAGGTCATACGTACAAGACTTCTCAAGAACTGCAAAGCCACTCTATGACCTTCTCTCCAGGCCCAAGTCTGCAGAGAAGAGACTCCAAAAGAAGCCCTCCTGTAGTCAGTCATCTCAGCTTCCCCCATCACATCCAGTGCATTGGACCACAGTTCACCAAGCAGCCCTTCAAAAACTTGTCAACCACCTGATTAATCCACCAGTGATGGCCTATCCGGACCTTGAGAAGCCTTTCATCCTACATATGGATGCTTCAGAAGAAGGACTCGGCGTGGTTCTCGATCAGAGACAAGGGGGAGTCCTCAGAGTAATTGGGTACGGCTCCAGAACATTGTCTGCCACGGAGAATAACTATAAACTCCATTCTGGGAAACTGGAGTTTCTGGCTTTAAAATGGGCTATTACGGAGCGCTTTCGGGACCATCTCTTCCATGCACCCCACTTTACCGTGTACAGTGACAATAATCCCCTTACCTATGTCACCAAATCTGCGAAGCTCAATGCTACAGGACATCGGGTTGCGGAGTTGGCAGACTACCGGTTTACAATTATCAGCTTGGGACTGCAAATCGTGATGCAGATTTCTTGTCAAGACACCGACCTATTCACACACTCATCGAAGAGTGCTCTGAGGAATGTCCTCAAGAGGACATTAAAGGCATTGGGATGGGTGTGCAAGGAGAGGGCAGCGGTGAGATCAACTGGATATCAGCTGTCACCTGCAATGTTGACGCACTGCCAGAAGAGGTCAGCATTTTACCACCTGTTCAGCCCTTGGCAGTTAAAGACATCAAGGCAGCACAAGGGTCTGACTCAACCATAGCCAGAGTCCTGTGCCTGAAGAAGCTGTACCTCAAGTACAAAGAAAAAGTGGCAGAGAGTGTACCAGTTCGATACCTGCTCAGAGAGTGGCCCCGCTTGCATGTAGATGAAGATGGAATTCTTTGGAGGGAGACAGCCTGCCGAGCACAGTTGGTTGTTCCAGAGTCCATGAGGGCCCTTTTATTTATAAGCACCTGCATGAGGATATGGGACATTTGGGAGCAGATAGAGTTGTCACCTTGGCACGAGGCAAGACATTGAACATTATGTCACACGTGTTACGACCACCTGGCTCAACGGCAGCCAAACAAAGAGGGGAGTCCACACAGCACTTACAATAATTAATAATATCTTTTATTATAAATAATCAGGGCCTAACAAAAGAAACTAAGTATCAGTGTAGATGGCAACTAACTAAGTGTAGTGTGATATGTTTCGTTGCAATGAAAATGTGCAAAAAAAGAAAAACTGTGCTGCCACAAAGCACAGCAACCAGTCTTGGGGCGCGGCGAGAGAGAGGGAGACTGCTCCCACCAGCCTCCCTTATATCCAGGCTGGCTCCATTCAGGCCAAACGATCCTCAGGTGTGTTAGGAGGGACCTGCAGTGGAGAGAAACACCTGGCAACCAGGAGAGGGTGCCGACTCCCACTGCTCAGGGAGCTGACACCCCTACAGAACCCCTAGGTTTGTAACACCCCTTCCCATAAGACAGAGGCCACTTAAAGAGGCCTCTGCAAAAATACCAAACTTAAAGCAAAATTACTGGATACTATTGGTTTACCAATTAAACAAAATTTGAATAATGAAAACCCCTTTAATTACTGGTAATTGTAAAGAAATTAATAAATAGGGGAACTACTTAAGCTAAGCTGGGTGGATGGCCCACCAATGCCCACTTGGGCCTCTGGTAGTCATCCAGTAGTTGTTCAATCTGTTCCCAAACCACCAAACCACCTTGTCCAGCAACTCCTGGTATCTGGAGAGCAAATTAAGGAAACAAGAGATTAGGATGGGCCAGGGAAGCACTTGCAGGAAATGAACAGCTCACCCAGATCCCTCTGGGGCACGTGATAACGCATCAGCGATGACATTATCCACACCGCGTATGTGCCTGATGCACAAGTTGTAGGGCTGTAAGAAGAGTGTCCACCGCATCAGACGCTGGCTGGGACTCTGCAGTGAATGGAGGAAGGTTAGGGGATTGTGGTCCGAATACACGACTACTTGATGGACCCCACCTCCCACATAGACATCAAAATGTTGCAGAGCCCACACTTGTGCCAATGCCTCTTTTTCTATTGTAGAATAGTTCAGTTGGTGTCGGTTGAACTTTTTAGAGACGAACCCGACTGGCCTATCTACCCCCTGACTATCTGTCTGCATTAGGACACCCCCAGCCCCAACCTGGCTAGCATCCACCTGCAACTGGAACGGTTGATCCAGCCGAGGTGCGGACAGCACAGGAGCTGTGCTCAAAAGCAACTTCACTTGGTCAAAAGCCTGCTGACAGACGGGGGACCAGTCAAACTTGGCCTTCTGCTGTAACAGGCCGGTCAGTGGAGCAGCCACTGTGGAGAAGTTGGGACAGAAGCTTCTATAATAGCCAACCATCCCCAAGAAACGTCTACGTTCAGTCTTAGAGACGGGTGGTGGAAATTGATCAATTGCACGGACCTTGGCCCTAACTGGCTTGACCTGTCCTTGGCCCACTACCTTCCCCAAGTAGGTGACGGTTGCTCTTGCAAATTCACATTTTGCTAAATTTACTGTAAGGTTAGCAGTCTGGAGATGTAAAAACAGAGCATGGATCCGATTCATGTGCTGCTCCCAAGTATCGCTGTAAACAACTACGTCATCTAGGTAAACAGCCCCGCCCTCCAGACCTGCAACCACCCCATTCATGAGGCGCTGGAAGGTCGTGGGTGCATTTCGAAGCCCAAAACTCATAACTTTGTAAGAGTATAACCCAGATGGTGTGATGAAGGCGGAAATCTCCTGGGCACGGGGAGTCAGTGGGACCTGCCAGTAGCCTTTAAGGAGATCGAATTTACTCACAAACCTGGCGGACCCCACTGCATCCACGCGATCCTCCATCCTGGGTAGGGGAAATGAATCAGGCTTAGTCATGTCATTTACTTTTCTGTGGTCGGTACAAAACCGGTCAGTCATGTCTGGTTTTCCAACCAAGATACACAGAGAGGCCCAACTGGAACTGGAAGGCACCGCCAGTCCATTATCTATCAAATACTAAACCTCAGAGTCCATGCGGCGGCGCTTCTCCAGTGGTACCCGATAGAACCGCTGGCGAATTGGCTTTGCCTCCCCAACATCAATGTCATGCTGTATTAGAGAGGTATAGGTAGGAGTATCAGAAAACAAGGATGAGAAAGCAGCTAACAGCTCTGACAACTCCCTGCCTTGTTCCTGACAAATGGCCAACTGCACCACTTAAGTCTTCAAGTGTCTCAGAGTTCTTAAGCCGAGGACGCAGCACCCCATCCCCAGGCCCTATCACATCTTCCTCGTCTACTATCCCTGCTTGAACTGTTGGAAGCATGCGAGTTACAGTGGTGAACAAAGCTGGTTTAACCTCTGTAGCTACATCTGCTCCTGCTATAGGTATGCTGGCATAGTATGCTTTTAGCAAGTTCACGTGGCACAGTTGTGTTGACCTACGATCAGGAGTAGCTATCAGATAATTCTGATCAGAAACCTGGCGGACCACTGAATATGGTCCTGTGAACTTTGCCTGGAATGGTGAACCTGGTATAGGCAATAATGCCACCACCTGGTCTCCAGGACAAAACACTCGAGGCTCAGCTCTGCGGTCATAATGGTGCTTCATCTTCCCTTGGACAGCTGTCAGATGGTCACCCGCCATCTTTACCGCCAGGTGTAACCTATAATGAAACCCATTGACATAGTCAATCAGATTAACTGGTGGTTCTTCAGCTTTCAGATCATCCTGAAGGACAGCCAAGGGTCCCCTCACAGTGTGTGCGAACACCAATTCACTAGGGCTAAACCCTGTGCTCTCCTGCACAACCTCCCTGGCGGCCAACATGAGCCAGGGTAGACCTTCCTCCCAGTCCCGTTTTAGCTCGGTACAGTATGAGCGCAGCAGCGACTTCAGGGTTTGATGGAACCTTTCCATTGCTCCCTGGCTCTGCACATGATAAGCACTAGCTTTGTTGTGTCGAACCTTTAGCTGACGCAAGACCTCCGCAAACATACGTGAGGTGAAGTTGGAGCCTTGATCGCTCTGTATAACCCGAGGAATACCAAAATAGGATATGAACTGGGACAATGCCTTCACAATGGATCGGGTGGTGATGGAGCGAAGAGGATATACAGCTGGGTAATGAGTGGTCTGACACATTACTGTCAACAGGTAGGTGCTCCCTGCCTTGGATGGAGGGAGAGGTCCAACACAGTCTATGATCAGATGTTCGAATGGCTTACTCACTGCAGGGATGGGATAGAGAGGTGCAGGTTTGATAGTCTGGTTAGGCTTGCCAGTCAACTGACAAGTATGACAAGTTTTGACAAACCTAGCAACATCCTTTCTCATCCCTGGCCAGAAAAAGTAACGCAGCATTCTGTCACAGGTCTTCTTAACCCCCATATGTCCCGCTACATTACCATGAGCTGTCTCCAATACCACTTCCCTGAACTTAGCAGGAACGACAATCTGAAAAAGTGGGTCATTTACATCACCGTCATCACGAGGCAACAACTTGCGAACTAGCACATTGTCTGATAGAAAGTACCCACTGGCTATACTTTCCATCTCCTCTTTGGATTTAACCTGACTGAACAGTTCATTCAGCTCAGGATCCTCCTGCTGGGCTACAATCAGCTCACTTTTGGACAAAGAAGGAGGTAGAGCAGGAAGTTGAACCTCAGTATACCCCTTAATTAGCTCTTTGTCACCCCCTTCAGGATCTGTCCCACTCAGAGCGCGTCACTGCACAGGCTGTAAAAACCTCTGGAAACTCCTTCTGGCTACTGTCTGGATCGGCAGAAATAGTTGGTCCTATGGTCACCACAGGAGGTGGAGGAATGTTCTCCCACACCCACCCCCCTGCCAGATCATTTCCTAAAACTACAGACACACCTTTTACTGGCATCACAGATTTCAAGCCTATGGCTACTGTACCCTTCACCAGATCAGAGTCAAGTTCAATTTGATGTAAGGGCACCGGCCAAGTATGCATCCCCATATCTCTGATCAATACACTCCTCCCCAGACTTGACTCCTCAGAGAAATCCAACACAGAGTCTAGGATGAAGGATGCTGAGCCCCCTGTGTCACGCAGTATCTTTACAGGTACTTTCTGTGGGCTACCCACTAAGGACACAAACCCTGCTGTAATAAACTGACTGTAATCAGGATGAACCATATCTGCTCGCAGCAGATCACCCTGTGAGATACTAGGGGGTTCGTTAATCATAGGACTCGACAGAGCGGTGGTCAACATTGTCTGTTGTATAGGGCAACCCTCTTCAGAGCTGACTATCCCCTGTCCCTCACTAACCTGAACTGTAAGAGCTTGAGGTTTAATAGGACTCCCATATACCCTCCTATACTTTTTCCCTTTCAAAACAGGACAGTCCTGCTTCCAATGACCTTTAGCCAAGCAATAGTGGCACGTAGAGTTAGCATCTACCTTTCCGGGGCCAACCTGGTCAGGTTTTGGAGAAGGAGCAGAGAATCTAGCGCTAGGGAACTTCCCTCTAACTAACCTCCGCCCTGATTATATCTGTGGCTGTAACCTCCCCCATTACGTCCACGCAACTCAGTTGCCTGACCCTTTCTACTCAACACAAACTCATCTGCCCACCTAGCAGCCTCAAGGAGGGTTTTTGGCTTACGTTCGTTGAGACGATCCACAAGCCGCTCAGGGATGATAATCTTGAATTGTTCAAGTAATATAACCTCACACATATCATCCAGAGTCTTAACCTCTGCTGCCTCTCGCCAACGTTTAAACTGGCTTATCAGCTCCCTTGCAACCTCAACATGCGTCTGCTTCTCTGACTTTCTCCAAGTCCTGAAGCGCGACCGGTAAGCCTCGGCACACAGCTCATAAGACAAGAGTATTGCAGACTTGACTGTGGCATAGACTTTCCTATCTGCAGGTGTGAGGGCTAAATAAGCATCTTGAGCTTTAGGTGGTAAGACACTTTGTATCAGTGAAGTACGGTCTGCGTCACCCCATCCTCTTTCTTCTGCTATACTTTCAAATAATGAAAAGAACACATCAGGATCCTTCTCGTTAAACTTGGGTAACAGTCGGACCATGTCACCTATCCTGTCTATGCAGGATAGGTGACCACCTTCATTACGGACTTGGGCCTGGCGCATCTTCTTTAACTCCAGTTGCACATCCCTGTCCCTCTGGCGCTGTTGGGCTTGCTCATCCCTGTCCCTCTGGCGCTGTTGGGCTTGCTCATCCCTGTCCCTCTGGCACTGTTGGGCTTGCTCATCCCTGTCCCTCTGGCGCTGTTGGGCTTCAAACTCCAACTGCATTGCTAGCAGCTCCTTTTTTCTCAGCAAATGATAAACCTGTGCCACTTGTTATGCCACCAACTGTGAAATAGGGAAAAACGTTGCATCACCTTCCTCCAACACACCAGTGTCTTCTAGCCCCTTTAGTACTGCAATAACCAACTCCTTTTTCTTAGTCCGACCAGGCACAACATCAAGGGTCAACTTGAAGTGTTCAATTATCCGCCACAATTCGTCAACTTTTACCTGTTGTAGCAACTCAGCTGATGGCGCCGCAACAAAATCCTTAGAGATCCATTCTTTTTTTTTTTATTTAAGGAAAAAGCCACTTAATACCAGCTACCACCTCTTTTACCAATAACCAGTATTCCCCTTCACAAGTATCCAAACCAAAACATTTAGTATCCCACTCAAGTCATTTAACAGGCCCGATTATCCACAACCAATTTAACAAGAACCCGTTATCAATTATAATACCTGACCCCAGAATGGTGAGTAGCGTAACAATTTCAAATGAAGCCTTGAAATGAGCTGCCCGGTATCTAGCTCAAGAAAAATCCCTAACTAACCAATAACTGTCTTCAGTATGTTCATAGCAGCTTCACCATTCACCAGTACCCTATTGGCATGCTTCATGGATCCCCGGCTTACAACACACCAAACTTAAAGGACTAGAAAACCATATTTAAGCGTTAAATCGCTTCTGCTCTCTCTATCACGGGGGTTCACGTAGCTCGTGGTATCTAAACCACCTGCTTCAATGAAAACAGAGACCAAAAAAAAAACAATGCTGCTCACCAACCAGCTGAGGATCATAATTGGTAACCAGGTAACACAAGAGGAAGGAAAGCTGCCACCAAACCTTCACTCTCACCAGCTCTCCCTCGCCACAAGGAAAGAAACCAAATGTTAATAACCAATACTTCAAACCAAAAATGCAATCAAGCAAACAAGCAATTAACCAATGCACTGTGTGTCTCCCCAACAATGTGAAACTACAAACGGGTATTGGCAAGGTACAAAAAAAACCTGCCACGATCCCGGACGAGCCCCCAATTTGTTACGACCACCTGGCTCAACGGCAGCCAAACAAAGAGGGGAGTCCACACAGCACTTACAATAATTAATAATATCTTTTATTATAAATAATCAGGCCCTAACAAAAGAAACTAAGTATCAGTGTAGATGGAAACTAAGTGTAGTGTGATATGTTTCGTTGCAATGAAAATGTGCAAAAATAAACAGAAGTAAAACTGTGCTGCCACAAAGCACAGCAACCAGTCTTGGGGCGCGGCGAGAGAGAGGGAGACTGCTCCCACCAGCCTCCCTTATATCCAGGCTGGCTCCATTCAGGCCAAACGATCCTCAGGTGTGTTAGGAGGGACCTGCAGTGGAGAGAAACACCTGGCAACCAGGAGAGGGTGCTGACTCCCACTGCTCAGGGAGCTGACACCCCTACAGAAGCCCTAGGTTCGTAACACACATGTCTGCTGCTGCCTAAAGAGAAAAAAGCCAAATAGAGTCACTCAGACACCAATCCAGAGTATCAAAACATCAGCCCCGTTCGAGATGGTCTCCATTGATTTCCTGCATTTGGAGAAGAGTAGCGGTGGGGAGGAGTACATCCTGGTACTCGTCGACCACTTCTCAAAATATGCGCAGGCCTACGCTACGAGAGACAAGTCTGGGAAAACTGTGGCCAAGAAAATCTTTGATGACTTTGTTCTTCACTTTGGATTTCCATCAAAAATTCATCACGACCAGGGGAGAGAATTTGAAAATCAGCTCTTCCGTAAGCTCTAGAGTTATTCTGGTGTCAAACACTCCCGTACATCTCCTTACCATCCACAGTCTAACCCAGCAGAACGCTTCAACAGGACATTGCTAGGCATGTTGAGGACACTGGCAGACACCCAGAAGACACGCTGGAAAGAACATCTGAGTAAAGTTGTCCATGCATATGACTCAACTGCCCATGAAGCCACTGGATTTTCTCCATTTTTCCTCCTCTTCTGCCGGGAGCCTACTCTGCCCATTGATCTGCTCATCCCTCGCAGGAGAAAGGAGAAGGAACATCAGTCTGTGGTGGTGTATGCAGAGAAGTGGAGGGAAGCCATGCAACAGGCTTATGCCATAGCCATGGAAAATATGTGGAAATCGGCCAGAAGAGGGCAGCAGTGCTACAACCAGCGCACATGGAGTTCTACGCTTCAGCCTGGTGACCATGTGTTAGTTAGAAATCTGACCCCTAGAGGTGGGTCCTGGAAAGCTGCGGAGTTATTGGGAGGAAAACGTCTATGTTGTGAGCGAGAGGAAGGGTCCAGACAGTCCTGTTTACGCAGTCGAGCCCCAGCGAGGTCCTGGGAGGAGACGAGTGTTACACCGCAATCTGTTACTGCCCTGCCCTTACCTGGTAGAGGAGCCTCCAGCAGACATTCCTCAGCCAAGCTCAAGTCCCCGGCAAGCTCAAACAAGGAGACCGAGAGTCCAGCCAGAGCTGCAACGATCCAACACTGAGAGTTCAAGTGAAGAAGAATTTGGTGTATGGACCGCACAACAACCAGTTCCCCCTGTCACCAGAGCAGCTGCAAGAGAACCCCTGATAAGGAGGCACGAAGAGAGAGCTATGACTGCTCACCAGCCGGAGGTTGTTGCCGCTGAAGTTCCTGGAGGCGAGCCAGAGCCCCAGGAGGGTTCACAAGCCTCTGATACAGAGTCTGAAGGAGAGCAAAGAGCGCTTAAAGCCGCGCCATCAAGACCTGTGAGGGTGAGACAGCCACGACGTTTTTACACCTACGAGCAGCTAGGTGAACCATCGGTCCGAGAGCTGCACAGCTGTACCGTTAATGTGAGAGGAGCAGGAGGGGTCTCCGATGACTACAAAAGACCCTATACGTATCCTTTTTCACGCTATTAAGTAGAAGTGCCAATGTAAATAGTGGTTTATTGATTAAGGTTTTGACAGTGGGTGAAGTAAATGGTAACAGTAACAAAGTAGAAAAGTGGATGTACTAATTAAAATTATGATATTGTGGAAGTATCTGATAATTTTATGAAAGTAAGGATTATGGTAGAAAAATTATGTAGTAATGTTTTGGGTGAAACAAGTATTTTCCTTGTCCCATTGTGTGAAGATCGGGGGGCCCACTGATTCTTCACTGGACTATGCACCCATTGATACCAAACGGACTGAACGTCCCTGTTAAGGGAAAAAGGACATTTTATAGTTATTTAAATGTGCAATAGTGAGTCATCTTTACCACGGTTCCTACCAGTATACTTGATACCTGGAGCAACCTTTTTATTATTGTATTGTTTTGTTCACTTTGGTAAAATGTAAAAATGAAATCCAAAAAAATATATGGGGAGCACTTCTCTTTTCAGTGGGGGAGGGTGTTGCTCATCTAATTTATTATGGTAACGTTTAATTGTGATGGTACAATACACTGCTAAATTATTATTACTTTTGTGTGTTGGATTGTACATTTAGCATGGAGCACTTTAATTAGAGTGCACGTTCATGAAAGGGGCTGTACCTGGACGGCGTGTGGCGTTAAAAGTAGGTCAGCCACGCCTATTCATTTGTGTTGAGTGTGGCCCAGGTGTGTTGTGGGTGTTGTACCCCTGCGTGCCTCAAATGTGTTATTCTGAACCGTGGACTTAATAAAAGTTGCAAAACGGAATGTATCGGCGTATCATTCAAGGGTGCAACACTTGCATTCCTTTAAGTTCATCTAACTGCAATCTCTTACAGGAATTATAAAAAATTATAACAGTGATTACTCGACCATTTATCCAGATAATAACAACAAATTCCTCTTCCTTCCCCTTTCTAACCACTCTAAAAGCTGTATTTTCCTTAATATAAGTGACACACCCCAACCACTACCTTCCACCCTGTCACACCTAATCGCAGTGTAATTCAATATTCTAAAATATAACTCAGGCTTTAACCAAGACTCCTGTACACAAATAATGTCTGGTGCATTAGATAATTGAGCGATAAACCATTTGAATTCTTGACCATTTGAGATGAAGCTTCTTGCATTCCATTGGATAATTAAAACCATATGTCAGTCACTTTCAGCCTCAAGCTCATCCCTGACTTCTTCCAATCTAAGATCATCAATTTTCAGGTGACCCACTGCGGCTTTAGCAATAACCTGAATTCTCTCCGTTTTGGATTTTTATCTCTTTTGTTGCATTGATAACTCCTGCTATAAATGTGATAATTGTTTTATAAACTCCCTGTTTGACTCTGGGGGCTCAGCTTGAGCTGTCGGCTCCACTGATACTGCCGGCTCTACCACTATCTGAGTGAGTCTGATTTTATGCCTTTGCTTGATCACTTTAGCCGCTTCAGCATATGAGAGCTTCTCCTGCACTCTGACCTGCTGGACCTGCACCTCTCTTTTCATCGCCTCACAGCCACCAAACAACACATTGTAATTGCAACACTTTGGCGGCTTGGCTTTCTCACACTGCTCGTACTCATGGTCTTCCCCGCATCGCGCACACCTCCTTTTCCCGTTACATGCTGAGCTGTGTGACCAAACCTTTGGCACTTAAAACATCGCAAGGGGCGAGGGATGTATTCTCTGACAGAATAGGTCATATAACCTAGGAACACCTTAGCAGGGAGGATATCCTCATCAAACTCTAGCAAAAAGCTTTTTTTGTCTCCATTTTTTAAAGATTTGTCTTTAATTTTTCCCCCTCTCATATTTGCTTTAAGTTCCTCAGTTGACATTTCTACAGGAATCCCCCAGATCACCCCCTTGACCAGCCCGTTCCCCCATTCAATACGACTCACACTTGTGACTTTATGCCTCCCTATTTCCTTCAGCCTACACGCCCTGTCTCTTTGTTCTTCCGTATTACAGATTATCATTAGATTTCCATCCCTCAGAACCTTTGCATTAGTGATCTCTCCTACTTGATTCTTCAAGATTGTAGTTAGCTTCACTGGACTAATTGCGTGAATCCCATTTGCCTCCCCAAATCTCACAATGACTTTAAATTCCCTTGGCTCCTCCTCCATTTCCACCTCTCTCTTTTCCGTTCTCATCACTGTTCCCTTATGGCTCGTACACACCGTGGCGGCCGAATCGCGCCCGACGCAGAATTTGAGCGCGTGTACATTTGAAAGACAAACGCACCAGACGTGTTCTCGACGCCCCGGACTCATGTCTGTAAAATACAGCAGACGTGCGTCCGAGTCGTCCTGCACATGCACAGTGGAGGAGTTGTGCTGTGTTGCTTTTCTCGTGGTGTAAATGGAGTTTAATGTTGGACCATGGCTTTGGTTTATTAACGTTACAAAGTCCAAAAGCGGAGGCAATGGGCTCCGGGGCCCGTCTGGGACCCGCATATACTTCAGAGGTGAGCAGAGTTTAGTCAATATCAGTATTTGCTCCAAGAGCTGCGTTTTAAGGGTTTTTTTTTATCTTGCGGGATTTGTTTTGGGTCTTTTTCCGGGTCGTGCGTAACACGTCATCTCTGATTGGCTCCTGCGGCGCATCTGCCGCAGAAAGCTGATCAAAGCTGAATATGTCGCGCCAGCTGCTTTGGGTGCCTCGGGCGCCTCATACGCGCGCCCAAAGCGCTGAGAGCGTACGAAAACGCACCAATCGCGCCGCAAAAACGAACTAATCGCGCCACGCGAAACGCACAACGTGCTCGACGCGTTTACATAGACTTTGAATGTAAACTGGACGCTTCACCGCCGCGGCCTGTACGGGCCTTTAGCCCCCCTCTCTGTATTACTCATTCCCCCCTTGACTCGTCCTTTATCGTGCTCGCACTAACCTCCTGACTTCCAGTATGTTCCCACTCTGACCCATTCACAGCAGAGCTGTGCCTACGCACCGTAGTCTCCGACAGATATGATTTCAGCTGTTCTCGTGGTTTCCCATCATCGACGCTTACTCCCTGCCGATGTGCGTAGCTTCAGTTCTTCATCCGAACGTTTTGCATCAAGATCTTGCAATTTCTTCATTTCCGAGACAGAATTTGAATCTCCCGCGCCCTGTCCAAACCGGAACCGGACGTGACCGTGCTAGGGTCTTTCCCCCCGCCGCCATTCAACAACATACTTCCTGCCGCTGCCGCGTCCTGCCGAGCCGTGCGCACCTTGACGCGTCGTTTGCGCAAGATGAAATTCCTGCTTTTTCTCTTAAGCGCGGTTCATCCATAAAATAACCACTTATAGATTTCAGACAATTTCAAGAGCTTCTCCTATCGCTGGTAAATAAAGCAGAACAAACATAAAGGGTTTTCAGAGCATTATTATGTAACTCAGAGTGAAAGTAGTATTCAGAGTACAGGCCTCTGATTGGACCATGTCACAAATATGTTACAAATACATTTTAATTAGTGCTGTCAAAGGATTAAAAAGGATAGATTGTGGACACTTGCGGATAATACTTTATAATAAGTACATATATTCCTGCCTTAGTAAAACATGAAAAAAGACTCAACACAGTTTATTCAGAAGGATTGACCCAGAAAAGGATCAGAATATGGAGGGAAAACCAGTTCGTAAGTTAAAAAAAAGGCCCTCCGGTGCGGTGGACTGAACTTTTTCACCATTGGGAAATTACTCCAGTAAAGTCCAGGTCCCTTTCAATTAAACGAAGATGAAATAGAAGAGAATGTCAAACTGTTCAAGGTTCCGGTAGGGAATCTGCAAACGCGAATGCTTCATCTGGTGTGTTGAATAGTTTTATATTTCCATTCACGTTGATCTTCACCGTTGCAGGATAAAGTGGAGTGTAATCCACATTCTTCTCTCAGGCGTGATTTTACTGGATCAAAGGTTTTGTGTTTCTTAACCACTTGCGCTGAGAAGTTGTTGAAGATACATGCGGCATGTTTGATCCAGGTCGGCCCGCGGTGAGATGTCTGGATGCGGCCATGACATGCTGTTTATCACAGAAGTTGTAGAGCCTCAGTATCCTAAGTCTTGGACGCATAAATAACTTACATTGCTTCTTTTTCCTGACATTTGTATTTAATGGTCAATTATTCTATGTCAAAGTGTTTTGTTTTTTTTTCACCAAAAAATCTTAATAAACCATTTTTTTCTGTCTTTACTGAACTCTTTACTGAACATATTTTAATAAAGTTAGTTGAGTTCAATTTAATTGTCGTAGTGAATTTCACAAAACTTTACTCTGATTCTGACTAAACACCGCCATGTGGTGGTGCCATGTCGCCACTGCATCCAGAACTAAACAAACATATCCATAAACAAGATATTTTAACGATCAGTTTTGTATTTTTACAATAAAAAGAAACTTTTAGCCGTTTCAGTAATCAGAATTTAAACTGAATCAGTATTCTTTTTCCCCAAAACAAAATGCAAATTATGTTTTTGTGCTCTTTTAACCTTAAACAAACACGAAACAGCTGTAACAACCTGGAGTTCAACGCCCAGAAGACAGAAGATGATCGTGGATTTCAGGAAAGGTAAAGCCCCCCAGCCCCCCCTCACCATCATAGACTCCCTCCGATTTCTCTGCACCACCATCACCCGGGACCTCAAGTGGGGGCCCACCATCAGCTCCCTCATCAAGAAGGCCCGGGAGAGGATGTACTTCCTGCAGCAGCTCCTCACCTCCTCCGTCACCGTGTGGTACGCTGGAGCCACAGCCAGAGACAAACAGAGACCTCTGCTGAGAAGGTGATCGGCTGCAGACTTCCATCTCTGCAGGACCTGTACGTCTCCAGGGCTCTGGGACGAACAGGTCGGACTCTTCTCACCCTGGACACGGACTATTTGAGCCACTCCCTTCAGGCAGGAGGCCACTCCCCTCAGGCAAGAGGCCACTCCCCTCAGGTAGAAGGCTATGGTCCATCGGGACCAGAACCTTCCGCCATAAGAGGGAGGAAAGAGTTTCTTTCCCTCTGCCGTTGACTCATTAACACTTCTTAAACACTGCCACTTTAAACATAAATTAATCACTCAATGCACTGTTCACTTTCTGCTCTACAAATGTAAATTCAACTGTACATTTGTGTACATAGCCTATTTTTATTTGTTATCCTTTTGACTGATAAAGGTTGTTTTATCATTGTTCTTTGTTTTATTTGTTAATTTATTTTCATTGACAATGAAAATAAACCTTTTCTGATTCTCTGATTCTGTACAATATGATTTATATTACCTGATGATAAATCCATTTAATACATTTTGAGTCAAGCTGTGCTATTCTTCTTTAAAACTATATATATATATATATATATATATATATAATATTTATATATATATTATATAATATATATATATATATATATATATTATATATATATATATATTATATATATATATATTATATAATATTTATATATATATATATATATATATTATATATATATTAAATATTATATTATATATATATTATAATATTTATATATATATATATATATATATATATATATATATATATATATATATATATATATGATCACATTCTTACGGAAAAAAATAAACTCTAAATAATTAGAAAAATCGAAATAAATTAATAATATCAGGTGGGAACCTGCCAATCATCTTGAGGGAACGTGATAATTACCTTGAGGGAACGAGTATCTTTTATCCTTTCTTTCAACTGTTCTTAGGGATCATCTCAAAATGTGTTGAAGCTGAAACGACTTGAAAATTTTACGCGTTGATAAAACGATAGTAGCTTGATAGACCCTGCTCACCTCTAGTGAACATCCCTGAACATCCTTTGGTAAGTTTATATTTAGAAGTTATAAACTCTCCAAATAATGTCACCTGTTGCGCATGTTTGTTTACTCAATCCACATGTTCCAGGGGCCCTAGGGGCCCTACGACACATCAGATTCAACCCAAACTGGGAGATGACCACATTGAAATAGTCTCAAGAGGATGAGAGAGTGAGAAACTAATGTTTCTTGTCAAAACCTGTAATTGTCAATTGCCTGCGTTTAGACCTTAGACGACATGTCAGAATGACAGAAGCAGGACACACGCTTTCGTCCCGGTGAGAATCTCACGTCTTCTGTGATTGGCCGAAACCTCATGCGGATTTGTGTTGTTTCCTTCTTCCGGTCAGTGGTAGCACGTTACTAGAGCCAAATCTCTTGATCATTTGCTGCGCCGCGTCTTGTTGCAAAAAAGCTTTTCCAACTGTTCTGCACCAGCCGCGTTGGCGACGCCGGCCCCTTGCGCCGTGCTCCGCGCACGCACCCGCCGCCTAATGTTGGCCTAATGCTCGTTGCTGAGAGAGTTTTTTAGCATTTCAAAACAATTACTGCCACAACGATGTATTGAAGCTTCAAAGCAACAAAAAGACGAAATGTAGGTTCAACCCCCCCAGACGAAAAATATTCAGTCTTTTCAGCTTCAACCCATTTTGAGATGATCCCTTATGCTATTTAGCAGCGCCTCCAATAGGTCACCTGTCATACCTGCCTGTCAAAAAATATAATAAGAAAAATAATATACATCATAAAGTAACTCATTCCCTCAAGATAATGATCACGTTCCCTAAAGATTATTCAATTGTTCCCTCAAGATAATTAACATGATTCCACCTGATTTCGTTCCTTTTCTTTCCTTCTTAATATCTCGCTTATGTCACCTGCGAGGCTCTGTATTAAATGTTTTTGTTTGCATTGATTTTCCCACAAACCCCTGCGCGCTCGCGCAGCCGCAGTGACGCCGCGGAAGTGACGCTGCAGATGCAGTTCAGTCTCCGGAATAACGCCGTGAACTGTGCAAACTCACGCTGTTTGTGCCGTTTGTGCCGTTTGTTTCTCTCGTGTCTGACTCTTCACACTCCTGACTCTGCTCCTGCTCCTCACTCACGGACACACCGCTGATTTTAGCCGCAGGAACCGCACAAACATGAAGGAAACTGCGGCAAAAAGACGCGACAAAGCTGCGGCGGCTCGTGAGAAGAAGGAGCCGAAAGAAGCGAAGGCCGAGCCGCAGGACGTGGACATGCCCGAGGAAGAGGCTCCCGCAGCGGCCACAGCAGTGGAGCAGGACAGCCTCACTCTGGAGGGTAAGACCGGGCTCACGTCCTCCTCACGGCGCCGTCTGAATCTGACAGCCTGTTAGCATGTTAGCATGTTAGCTCCGGTGATGATAAACAAACCCCGTTGACTATCTTCTCTTCACACCGACCGTTCAGCTTCAGAAGGACGTACTCTCATTTAAACAGAACGGTTCTTTGCACAGATCACCGGGACATCTCGGCTTTAGTCTGGGGCTTGACATCTGTTTGATTTGTCACGGTTTGTTCAGGTTTAGATTCAGATTCGCGGAGTCATGGAGCTAATGTCAGTGATGCTAATGCTCCTGCTCACGTTTCCTCCGCCACAGTTTTGACCTTTTTACTGCAGGTTTATTCTCCCTCTGTCCGCTTTATTACAGAATTATAATGACACAAAACAGTTGCACTGGAGACTTCACAGTTTTGACAGAAAAGCATTACAAGAGGCAATTATTGTGAAGGACTTTTCAGAGTCACAAAAACCTCTTTAAAAACATCAGTCATACTTTTTCCAGCTCTCCAAACCTGCCCTAAACAAACGTATGTATATGTATATAGATCGATACATTTTCTACCCTTTAAATGCCTCGCGTGCTGAAAAAGTTGGCATAAAATAATGCGGTTAAAAATAATCAGTATCGTCCCTGCTGCGTCTAAATGTGTTGCAAACATTAACGAACACGTGAAGCAGATGGAGTTTGGTCTCGGCCCTTGTCCCTGGTCTCGGCCCTAACCCCCGTTTGTCTGTTGTGTGTGGCAGACATCAAAGAGCATGTGAAGCAGATCGAGAAGGCGGTCCAGGGGAAAGAGCCTCGGTTCGTCCTCCGCGCGCTCAGAGCTCTGCCGTCCATCAGCCGCAGACTCAACGCCAACGTCCTCCACAAAACCATCTCCGGCTTCTACACCAGCAACGCCGGCGCCAAAGACCACCTGCTGGGCTTCCTGGATGAGGTAGGGCACCTGACGCGCACAGGGAGGGGCATCTGATGCGCACGGGGAGGGCATCTGACTTGTTTGTGCGTGTGTTCTAGCCCATGGAGATGTCGGAAGGAGATGTTCAGTTCAGGCCTCGCTCTGGTAAGGCTGCGTCTGCTCCTCTGCTCCCTGAAGTCGAGGCTTTTCTCCAACTGCTGCTGGTGATCCACCTGTGCAACAATAAGAGCTACAGCCAGGTCAGACTCCTCATCTGCACCTCTGATCCTCCTCTCACCCTCCTCTTCTCACCCTCTTCTCACCCTCCTCTCACCCTCCTCTTCTCACCCTCTTCTCACCCTCTGACACTCCTCTGGGCAAGTTGCCTAAAAAAAAAGGCTGTAATTTTTTCCCCTAAGCTTGATATCTCTCATCTTCGCTTAAAATTTCTGTAAACTACATAAAAATTCCCAAACTAAAAAGTTTTTTAAACGTTTGTAACGGGGTCTAACGTCGGGGTCTAACGTCGGGGTCTAACGTCGGGGTCTAACGTCGGGGTCTAACGTCGGGGTCTAACGTCGGGGTCTAACGTCGGGGTCTAACGTCGGGGTCTAACGTCGGTCTCTAACGTCGGTCTCTAACGTCGGTCTCTAACGTCGGTCTCTAACGTCGGTCTCTAACGTCGTCTCTGTTTCCAGGCTCAGAAAGTCTCAGATGATCTGATGCAGAAGATTTGCTCAAAGAATCGAAGAGCTCTGGACCTTGTGGCGGCAAAATGTTTCTACTATCACGCTCGAGTGTACGAGTTCCTCCAGCAGGTGCAGACACTACGCAGGTAACACACACACACACCTGGTTATGTTTGTGTCTTTAGTTTCCTCCGCACTCGTCTCTGCACCTCCATCTGGCTGCAAAATAGACGGGGGCCTGTAGGGCCTCAAATCGCCGGCGGGCACGGGCTTTGAATTAGGAGGGGGCCCCCTGTGCCCCTGTATCGAAATTCCTCGAAAAAAAAAATCAAGATTTAACTAGTAATTTGGTCATATTTGGGGCATTTTCATCGCTTAAGTTTCATCTTGACAGACATGCTACTTCGCAGTATTCTCGCTTCTCATTGGCCAAACGGTGTCCGTGATCTAATTTCGATGAAAGCGGGCATCTGATTGGTCGCTGCGTTCGGGTGTACTCGGAAATGCCCGGTCTAATTTTGCCCCAAAAGTGATATCTAGGTTGGCGGGCGTCAATCTCTACTCAGTCCAAAAGTTGTTTGCAACAAAAGCTGTAGTTTTGCACATAGGGATAATGTCAATGTGAAAGTATCTTGAAGGGGGAAAACCCCCATCACCAAAAAAACAAAAAGTGACTGATGAACAGAAAAGGAAAAAAATTGATTATGAGAAGAATGATAGGGACAGGCAGAATATGGAGTGGTGGGACACACCTGTCCCCTGCATCAGTCTGACAGGAGCAGGATTATTGTACCGTGTGTTTGGTCTTTCCTCAAAAGGGATACAAGGCACAGGTATTTATTTGACAAGCTTTGGTGTTTAACAGACCTTTTACAAGCTACTATTTTAACAATACTGATACTTGATTTGTTCCCTGACAAGAAATTATGATTCAGTATTTGTGCTCTTCCTTCATATCAAATATAAGATAAAAGTACTTTAAATTGTTTTACATGCTAATAACGAGGTTTAAAACAACAAATTTATCTTGTTCTTATGATGCTGCGCGCGCTTGTGGGCCCCTGAAATTGCTGGGGGGCCCCTAACTTTGAAAATCTATTTCTCAGCCTGTCCATTATCTCTCGTTTGTGTCTTTAGTTTCCTCCACACTCGTCTGCGCACTTCGACGCTCCGACACGACACTGATGGACAGGCCGTTCTCCTCAACCTTCTGCTGAGGAACTATCTGGAGTTCAACCTGTACGACCAGGCCGAGAAGCTGGTGTCCAAGTCTGTGTTCCCCGAAGTGGCCAACAACAACGAGTGGGCCAGATACCTTTACTACACAGGTACTTCTACTGCTACTACTGCCCAATACCTCGACTACACAGGTCCTACACACAAATACTAATAAATACTAATGCTGCTGCGGCTTCTTTATTTTTATCTATTTATTCATTTATTTGACATTGCTCCAAAAATATATTCCACTGTCCAGAAATAGCTGCAAGCTCATTTTCATCTAGATCCGTCCGTCTTCCCTTATTTTGGACGGGGTATTTTGAAATGTGGACGGGCATTTTCGAGTGCAAGGACGGGGTCATTTTTATTAATAAATCTTAGAAAAAAAAGAGAATATTATCACTAAACCGGGCCGGAAAGCGCTTGACGATAGTCCGCCACGGTCCGCGCCATGACAGTTTACTGTTTACAAGTGAAAATTTGCATGCTGCGTGTTGATTGGTCAACGAAGTTTGTGTGCTTGGCTCTGATTGGCTGCCGAGCCGTGGTCTGGAGAGTGCTGAAGCTACTCGTTTGCCGAACCTCCATCAAGAGGCCGAGAGGAAGGCGCAGGCCGGCCGACCGCGCGGCCGAGAGGCGCAGGCGGCGCCAGAGTATGGAAAGTCAATATGATAAGAGAGGCGTGCGGTCGAGCGGTGCCCGCATGGTGATCTAGATCGGCGTGCAGGCGCCTCTACGCACGCTGAGCGCCGTCGGCGTAAATTACGGCGCACCGCTTTATTTTGTAAAAGGGCCGGAAAAAACGCAGCGATACATATTATCAGCATCATATATTTATATTTCGCCCGCCTGTTCAATATATTTCATTTAAACATCCGTAAACCAAGTAATAAAATTACTACGGCCTTACTGTTGGTTCGACATAATATCATCTGAATATTGCTCCCGGGATTCTCCCAAAAGATATACAGTTATTCTCAGCCCAGCCTTAGGTGATGTATGATATATAAATATATGATATTTTCCCCTTTTGTTTCATCGAGAGTAAAAACGGCAAGCTGTTTTCAAGACAAATTAAAGGACAAAATGCACTTAATTACTTTTGGTAAATCATATAAGTAACACCATGAGAACTCAAAAAATAACTAACCACAAAAACATCATTACATATAAAAAGCAACTTTGATTTATTTAACGGGTAATACTTTTAAAACAAAAGCATCTATGGTGTTCATACTTTCTTTACTCCAGCGGCTCCATGTTTGTTTCAGCACAAAAGTAACTGACTCAAAAAGTCATTACTGTGTTAAACTAAATTGTTCCGAACGTCGTTTTGATGTCATAGTGATATGTTTCTCTTCTATTCGATACATGTGAACCTCATCGTTACAGTTCCTCCAAACACTAATACTCTCATTCCTCAGGACGCATCAAGGCGATCCAGCTGGAATACTCGGAGGCCCGACGCACTCTGACCAACGCCCTGAGGAAAGCTCCACAGCACACGGCCGTGGGCTTCAAACAGACGGTAAAGTGTGTCACATTATGCATAACCTTTAACCTCGTCTCACATTGTTCCTCGTCACAAACTCGGCCGGCGCATTTAGCGTCATTCGCACTAGTTTGATGAATCCTCTCCCTCCGAGCCTTCAGTAAGTGAACTCGTTCTGTCCGTAATAATCCACAGAAAAACAATATCCACTTATATATCTAGATATAGATATATAGATATATTAGATAGTGTCAAATAAACAAAGTTTTCTTCTGTGAAAATATTCACAATGAACGCTCGTCCGGCGCATTTCTCCGTCCATAACAAATGACCTGTTTGAGTTATAAGATGTTTGGTGGCGTCGATCTTTTCTTCAGACTGTTAGCAACAGAATGAGACCATCCACAGGGTTTGTTTTTTACAGCCTCCGGGGGGGGAAATGCGCCGCTTCCGACGCACGCTTTCAAGTTGTTTACGATGACAGAGAACATTTTGATTGACATATGATTCTACCCAATGAGCCAAGCTTTTGAATGATGGGTGGGATTTATAGCCAGATTTTTCGGCAGGAGGAGACTAGATTTTACGCATCACGTTTTCTGATTTTGTTAGCCTTTTGATATATGTATTATACAAAGGAAAAAAGAGAAAAAAAATCTTATAAAATGTTGATGGTTTTTTCACCTCTTATATGGGAAATACATGGGTAAGCTCATATTTACCCATTTTAACATAGAATAACATTGTTTTTAGCAGTTATAATAGGTATTAGTGGTCGACAAAACATCAAAATGTATGTTTTATGATCATAGAGGAGCTAAAATTGTAATAAAACGATGATACAAAAAGGTCAACAGCACCAAAATGCCTGTTCCTAGAGATCTGAACCTTTACACAGTTGTTGTCAACAAGATAAACATCATGTACAGTGAACAGCATAAGCACACAATGAAGTATTCAATTAAATTAATTTTTGTAAGGCCCAAAATCACAACAACAGTCGCCTCAGTATGTCATGCTTAGGACCTTTACAAATCGACAATATTCAGGCGAGACTAAAAAAAAAGGATGTATTTTGCATGTTTGGGTTTCTGTAGTGAGTTCTGAAGCCCTGACAGTGTTCATGTGCACATCTGCAGAAACTAGAAGGCCTAAGCTTTCTAACAATGCATCACACTCACTTGTGGAACGTAAGATCCTCTTTTAATAAGCAATGCCATTTGGGTCCAACCATTGTGCACAGGGCGAAAATAGGCGGATGGTAAGGGTAATACCAATAGTTAATTCATAACATTTGGCCTTTAAATCCAGACACAAGGCAACTCTCTTTAGGTCTGTTTTCTCTCTCATTTATGTGGAAACGGCAAAAGTGTCAAGTGCTTTAATCTACCACTGAGTCCTTTTCAATTATTGTGTCCAGATGCATGTTCCTCCCACAGAGACAGAAAGACTAGGCCTTAAAGCAGCTCCTACACCAAACTGTCTGTGGCCCTGTCTCCGGCCCTAACCCCGGCCCTGTGGCCCTGTCTCCGGCCCTAACCCCGGCCCTGTGGCCCTGTCTCCGGCCCTAACCCCGGCCCTGTGGCCCTGTCTCCGGCCCTAACCCCGGCCCTGTGGCCCTGTCTCCGGCCCTAACCCCGGCCCTGTGGCCCTGTCTCCGGCCCTAACCCCGGCCCTGTGGCCCTGTCTCCGGCCCTAACCCCGGCCCTGTGGCCCTGTCTCCGGCCCTAACCCCGGCCCTGTCTCCGGCCCTAACCCCGGCCCTGTCTCCGGCCCTAACCCCGGCCCTGTGGCCCTGTCTCCGGCCCTAACCCCGGCCCTGTGGCCCTAACCCCGGCCCTGTGGCCCTAACCCCGGCCCTGTGGCCCTAACCCCGGCCCTGTGGCCCTAACCCCGGCCCTGTGGCCCTAACCCCGGCCCTGTGGCCCTAACCCCGTGGCCCTAACCCCGGCCCTGTGGCCCTAACCCCGTGGCCCTAACCCCGGCCCTGTGGCCCTAACCCCGTGGCCCTAACCCCGGCCCTGTGGCCCTAACCCCGTGGCCCTAACCCCGGCCCCGTGGCCCTAACCCCGGCCCCGTGGCCCTAACCCCGGCCCCGTGGCCCTAACCCCGGCCCCGTGGCCCTGCCTCCGGCCCTCACCCCACCCCGGCCCTGTCTCCGGCCCTCACCCCACCCCGGCCCTGTCTCCGGCCCTCACCCCACCCCGGCCCTGTCTCCGGCCCTCACCTTGGCCCCGTCTCCGGTCCTCACCTCGGCCCTGTCTCTGGTTCTGGTTCCTCAGGTCCATAAGCTCCTGATTGTGGTGGAGCTGTTGTTGGGGGAGATTCCAGACCGACTGCAGTTCAGACAGCCGTCCTTAAAGAGATCTCTGCACCCGTACTTCCTCCTCACACAGGGTAAGCACCAGGACTCTGCACCCGTACTTCCTCCTTACACAGGGTAAGCACCAGGACTCTGCACCCGTACTTCCTCCTCACACAGGGTAAGCACCAGGACTCTGCACCCGTACTTCCTCCTTACACAGGGTAAGCACCAGGACTCTGCACCCGTACTTCCTCCTTACACAGGGTAAGCACCAGGACTCTGCACCCGTACTTCCTCCTCACACAGGGTAAGCACCAGGACTCTGCACCCGTACTTCCTCCTCACACAGGGTAAGCACCAGGACTCTGCACCCGTACTTCCTCCTTACACAGGGTAAGCACCAGGACTCTGCACCCGTACTTCCTCCTTACACAGGGTAAGCACCAGGACTCTGCACCCGTACTTCCTCCTTACACAGGGTAAGCACCAGGACTCTGCACCCGTACTTCCTCCTCACACAGGGTAAGCACCAGGACTCTGCACCCGTACTTCCTCCTCACACAGGGTAAGCACCAGGACTCTGCACCCGTACTTCCTCCTTACACAGGGTAAGCACCAGGACTCTGCACCCGTACTTCCTCCTCACACAGGGTAAGCACCAGGACTCTGCACCCGTACTTCCTCCTCACACAGGGTAAGCACCAGGACTCTGCACCCGTACTTCCTCCTCACACAGGGTAAGCACCAGGACTCTGCACCCGTACTTCCTCCTTACACAGGGTAAGCACCAGGACTCTGCACCCGTACTTCCTCCTCACACAGGGTAAGCACCAGGACTCTGCACCCGTACTTCCTCCTCACACAGGGTAAGCACCAGGACTCTGCACCCGTACTTCCTCCTTACACAGGGTAAGCACCAGGACTCTGCACCCGTACTTCCTCCTTACACAGGGTAAGCACCAGGACTCTGCACCCGTACTTCCTCCTCACACAGGGTAAGCACCAGGACTCTGCACCCGTACTTCCTCCTCACACAGGGTAAGCACCAGGACTCTGCACCCGTACTTCCTCCTCACACAGGGTAAGCACCAGGACTCTGCACCCGTACTTCCTCCTCACACAGGGTAAGCACCAGGACCAGAACTTCCTCCTCACACAGGACTAGAAGACCTGGACATGTCTCTGTGAGGAAAGTGTCAGATTGAGCGGTGTATTTGACCCAAACTGCCAGAACAGGATTTGTACCGAAAAGCACTGAAACGGTGCATTTATTTGTAAAATGGCCGATTAAACTCTATATCTGAGTTCTCGACCTAAATTCTTTTATTGACAATGACTCTTGGATGAGAGTCGAAACGTCTATTTTTTCTGAGTCCAGATGACTACAACTGAAGCTTTTTCTACTATCTTCCCAAATCCTCAACAACTCGGCTCATGTCCCATATAAATCATCTAAATAATAATTTATTGACTAAAGACACAGCCTATTCTAAGCCTTAGTCGAGTCACTCAGTGGCATTTTTGTCAACCAAAACTTATTAGTGGACAAAGTATTTTATTGTCATTATTAAGATGAAATGAACCACAGCAGAAGTGAGTCTTTGGAGTGACATTAAAACTTACCAAATGTGCAGTTTTTCTTGGTACTTTTCTGGAGATGAAGTTGTTGAGTAAACTTACAAAATCATGTGATATTCACTGTACATATTAAGATACATTAAGCTTATTGTAAATAGTTTTGGAAGCATTTTTTTTGTATCACTATGCCTAAAAGACCTTTTAATAACCAAGATGGTGGTATTATTACATCAAAATGTCAAGACAGAATAAACTATTCCTGTATTTATTCAATAATACCTTTTTTATTTGGTTAAAAAATACTATAAAAATTCTCTAATTAAATCTCATCTCAGAAGCAGTTTTCATGGGAATGTTTGGATTTGAAGATGCAAAATGCTAAACTTGTATAAATTCTAATGTATTTCTTTACTTTACCTTTCTTTTCTTTACTTTTCTCCTTCAGCCGTTCGCACTGGAAACCTGTCCAAGTTTAACCAGGTCCTGGAGCAGTTTGGAGAGAAGTTCCAAACAGATGGAACCTACACTCTGATCATCCGCCTGAGACACAACGTCATCAAGACCGGTAACTATATGGCGAGTACTGCTGCGGCGAGTACTGCTGCGGCGAGTACTGCTGCGGCGAGTACTGCTGTGGCGAAATCCTTATAGTCTGACCCGTTTTTCAGTTCGTGATAGGGCGATTTATCAGGCTGATATTTGCACTTTTAGGCGACCTTCAGTCTCCGTCACAGCACCTAGCCCCACATATCGGCCCCACATATCGGCCCCCAAATGCTAGTCCATGTTAATGCTAAAGCTAAAGGAAAAGGCACATCGTCTTCTGCTCGCGCTCGTCTCACCCGGCGTCGTTGTCCTCTTCTCGTCCTTTTAGGTGTTCGTATGATCAGTTTGTCCTACTCCAGGATCTCTCTGAGTGACATTGCCCTCAAACTGCAGCTGGACAGTCCTGAGGATGCAGAGTTCATAGTGGCAAAGGTATGAGGCCTGGCCCGGGACCTAAACCCGGTCCAGAAATGGTCTAACCCGGGTGTGTGTCGCAGGCAATCCGAGACGGTGTGATCGAGGCCAGTATAAACCACGAGAAGGGCTTTGTCCAGTCCAAAGAGACGATGGACATCTACGGCACCAGAGAACCTCAGCTCGCCTTCCACCAGCGCATCTCCTTCTGCCTGGACATCCACAACATGTCTGTAAAGGTGAGAACATCCAAAACATGTCCACAAAGAGTGTCCGCTGGTGTTTAAGCGCCGAGTAAAAGCTCTTATATGCGATCAAAGTGGCTTTACTGCATTTACTGGACATTTAGGAGCACATTATGAAGTGTTTTAGCCTTCACTGGACAAATACTCACAGAAATGTTAAATACTTTTATTTATATTATACGCTTAACCACACTTTCTTTATTACACATGAGCCATCAGCGCCACCGTGTGTCCAAACAGGGCCACGACACAGACGCCTGTAACAGACCCCTTTGTGTTTTTCAGGCCATGAGGTTCCCCCCTAAAGCCTACAACAAGGACCTGGAGTCTGCAGAGGTACGGGCGGGGCATCTGACACATGGGCAGGGGAGGGGCACCTGACACGCGGGGAGGGGCACCTGACACGCGGGCAGCGGGGAGGGGCACCTGGGGAGCGGGCAGTGGGGAGGGGCACCTGACACGCGGGCAGTGGGGAGGGGCACCTGGGGAGCGGGCACCTGGGGAGCGGGCACCTGGGGAGGGGCACTTGGGGAGGGGCACTTGGGGAGCGGGGAGGGGCACCTGACGAGCGGGGAGGGGCACCTGGGGAGGGGCACTTGGGGAGCGGGGAGGGGCACTTGGGGAGCGGGGAGGGGCACCTGACGAGCGGGGAGGGGCACCTGACGAGCGGGGAGGGGCACCTGACGAGCGGGGAGGGGCACCTGACGAGCGGGGAGGGGCACCTGACGAGCGGGGAGGGGCACCTGGGGAGCGGGCACCTGGGGAGCGGGCACCTGACACAATTGTAAGGCAACTGTTTTGGGCGTTACTAAGATAAACTGAAAAGTTCATCTGAGTCGAAGGTTTAAAGCTGATGATGTTGCAGGAGCGACGCGAGAGAGAGCAGCAGGACCTGGAGTTTGCCAAAGAGATGGCAGAAGATGACGACGACAGTTTCCCCTGAGCGTCTGACCCCCGAGTCCCGACCCCCCCTGAGCGTCTGACCCCCGAGTCCCGACCCCCCCTGAGCGTCTGACCCCCAAGTCCCGACCCCCCCTGAGCGTCTGACCCCCGAGTCCCGACCCCCCCTGAGCGTCTGACCCCCAAGTCCCGACCCCCCCTGAGCGTCTGACCCCCGAGTCCCGACCCGAATCCGTCACTTCACTTCGGAGTGTGAAATGTTCTGTAAAAGTCTAATAAACATATGCCTTTGTGTAAATGTGTGTCTGCTTTTTTTGTGGAACAGAGACTGGGTCTGGACTGGACCGGGTCTGGACTTGGCTGCAGCTTCTCCAGATCTCAGCCAGTTTGAGTCATTTAAAGTGATGGGTTATGGACAATATATCTTTAAAACACAAAACTAATAAAACATAAACAGAATTAAAGCCGCAAGCAGCATCAAACAGCCGTCATGCCAGGCATCTCCTGAACTCTGGCTCTTATGCGCCTCCTGCCACACGAGAATAACATGCTTCATCGCATTGGCATAATTAACAACTCAATAAATGACCATAAAGATCATGATTGATTCCTCCTAAAGATGTTTGTCTCCAAATTTAAAGTTGGTTGGGCTAACGCTGAGGAGGAGTTTGTGAACATAAATGTATGTATGCATATATTATATGCATATTTCAGAGCTTTGGTGATTTTCCATTGGGATAACATTGGTTGTCTATGTAGTGGCACGCACATCCACAGACTGGCCAATCACGTTGACGCAAAGATAATTTAGGGAAGTCTCACCTGCATATCTCTCTTGGCTTTCACCTCTGACGATGGCACACAAGTGGGAACTTTGAAACGGAGCCACCAGTTAAAAACGTGTTAAAGCCGTTTCAGACACCGCAAGTTGCTGCCCAAACGGCCTAACGCCCAGCAACATACGCTAGGTGAGTACTGCGGGTCCTCTCCTGTCCATTCATACTTTGAGAGTTAAACATGTTTAACTCTGGCATCCTCGACTCTGCACGCACATCTACATTACTCCTGGCATGTATAATTGTTTGTTTAATCGCCCTGGTAAGCAATTTAATTATATTTAATTCATAAACGGATTGTGCGTTCATGTCTGGTGTTTGTTTAGCCCTGCGCACGGACCGTTTGGGCCACTGCTACGGGGTGTTTCCCTCTGGAGTGCGACAGGTATGTTTCCGTGCCGGCTTAAACCCATAGTGAAAGTTCATTAATTCCAAATGTATTGTGTGCTACAGGATCCGCTTGAGCCTCCCATTTTTGCTCCCCTTCGCACCCCCCTTCGAATCCCCCTTTTTGCCCCCCCGCTTATCATGCTCTTTTTAAGTATTTTTCTATTAACGGGCAGGTTTTATGTGTGAATGAGAGAGTGCATGGTCTATCTATGGTCTGCTTTTAGTATATTGGTAATTAAAATGTGTTTGAATTAAGATTGATCAAAATAAAGAATGTAATTTTCATACTTCCTGTCTCTGACCAGTCAGTCCTTTTATTTTGGTGCCCAGTTAGAGTGGCTAAATTTGAGTGGGTTTCCTGGACCCTTAAATCAGGTGGTGTTGCATAGAATTTGGGATCGTGGGTGTCCTTGAACCGACACCTTAACGTGGTGGAGGGGTTTGAGCGCCCGAATGATCCCAGGAGCCCCTGGTAGGGTCTCCCAAGGCAAACAGGTCCTAGGTGACGGGTCAGACAAAGATCGGTTCAGAAGCCCCCTATGATGAGTAAAAGAGCCAAGGCCGTTCACGTCGCCCGGATCGGAGTCACCGGGGCCACATCCTGGAGCCAGGCCTGGGATGGGTGCTCGATGATGAGCGCCTGGTGGCCGGGTCTTACCCCACGGGGCCCGGCCGGGCACAGCCCGAAGGAGCAACGTGGGGCCGCCCTCCCGTGGGCCCACCACCCGCAGGAGGATCCATAAGGGGCCGGTGCAGAGAGATCTGGGCGGCAGACGACGGCAGGGGCCTCGGTGACCAGATCTCAAGACACAGAGACTAACTCTGGGGACATGTCTGGGAATGTCACCTCGCTGGGGGGGGGGAAAGAGCCTGAGCTTGTGCGGGAGGTTGAGCGATACCGACTAGATATAGTCGGCCTCACCTCCACGCACAGTTTGGGCTCTGGAATCCATCTCCTCAAGAGGGTCTGGACGCTCCACTTCTCTGGTGTTGCCCGCAGGGAGAGGCGGCGAGCTGGTGTGGGCTTGCTTATAGCCCCTCAGCTCAGCCGCCACATGTTGGAGTTTACCCCAGTGAACGAGAGGGTTGCGTCCCTCCGCCTTCGGGTGGGGGACAGGTCTCTCACTGTTGTGGCGGCCTACGGGCCGAACAGCAGTGCAGAGTACCCGGCCTTCTTTGAGTCCTTGGGAGGGGTACTGGACAGTGCACCGACCGGGGACTCCGTTGTTCTACTGGGGGACTTCAACGCCCACGTGGGCAATGACAGTGACACCTGGGGAGGGGTGATCTGGAAGAACGGCTTCCCCGATCTGAACCCGAGCAGTGTTCAGTTATTGGACTTCTGTGCTAGCCACGGTTTGTCCATAACGAACACCATGTTCAAGCACAAGGGTGTTCATCAGTGCACATGGCACCAGGACACCCTAGGCCGGAGGTCAATGATCGACTTTGTTGTCGTGTCATCTGACCTCTGGCCGCGTGTCTTGGACACTCGGGTGAAGAGAGGGGCAGAGTTGTCAACCGATCACCACCTGGTGGTGCGTTGGATCCGCTGGCGGAGGAGGAAGCCGGACAGACTTGGCAGACCCAAGCGCATTGTGAGGGTCTGTTGGGAACGTCTAGTGGAGCCCTCTGTCAGTAGGGTATTCAACTCGCACCTCCGGGAGAGCTTCTCCCATGTCCCGGGGGAGGTTGGGGACATTGAGTCCGAGTGGACCATGTTCTCCGCCTCCATTGTTGATGCGGCTGCTCGGAGTTGTGGTCGCAAGGTCTCCGGTGCCTGTCGTGGCGGCAACCCCCGAACCCGGTGGTGGACACCGGAAGTAAGGGATGCCGTCAGACTGAAGAAGGAGGCCTATCAGGCCACTCTGGCTTGTAGGTCTCCGGAGGTCATCGACAGGTATCGGCAGGCCAAGCGAGCCGCGGCTCGTGCTGTCGCAGAGGCAAAAACCCGGGCCTGGGAGGAGTTCGGGGAGGCCATGGAGGAGGACCATCTGTCTGCACCAAAGAAATTCTGGCAAACCGTCCGGCGCCTCAGGAGGGGGAAGCAGTGCCTCACCAACACCGTTTACGGTGCGGGTGGAGGCCTGCTGACCTCGACTGTGGATGTCGTTGGACGGTGGAAGGAATACTTTGAGGATCTCCTTAATCCCTCAGTCACGTCTTCCGAAGAGGAAGTAGAGACCGGGGACTCAGAGGATGGCTCATCCATCACCCAAACTCACTTCATGGGAGTTTGCCCAACCAGTCCACATGTGCTTTGTGGATCTGGAGAAGGCTTTCGACCGCGTCCCTCGGGGTGTCCTTTGGGGGGTGCTCCGGGAGTACGGGGTCCGGGGCCCTCTGCTCAGGGCTATCCGGTCCCTGTATGACCGGAGCAGGAGCTGTGTTGGCATTGCCGGCTGTAAGTCAGACCTGTTCCCAGTGCATGTTGGACTCAGCCAGGGCTGCCCTTTGTCACCGGTTCAGTTCATAATTTTTATGGACAGAATTTCTAGGCGCAGTCAGGGGTCGGAGGGTGTCCGGTTTGGGGACCACAGGATCTCATCTCTGCTGTTTGCAGACGATGTTGTCCTGATGGCTCCATCAAACCCGGACCTGCAACATGCACTGGGACGGTTTGCAGCCGAGTGTGAAGCGGCTGGGATGAGAATCAGCACCTCCAAATCCGAGGCCATGGTTCTCGACCAGAAAAAGGTGGCTTGCCCTCTTCAGGTGGGTGGGGTGTCCTTGGGTGTCCAAGTGGAGGAGTTCAAGTATCTCGGGGTCTTGTTCACGAGTGAGGGAAGGATGGAGCGTGAGATCGACAGGCGGATCGATGCAGCGGCTGCAGTGATGCAGTCGCTGCATCGGACCGTTGTGGTGAAGAGGGAGCTGAGCCGAAAGGCAAAGCTCTCTATTTACCGGTCGGTCTACGTTCCTACCCTCACCTATGGTCATGAGCTTTGGGTAGTGACTGAAAGAACAAGATCGCGGATACAAGCGGTCGAAATGAGTTTCCTCCGCCGTGTGGCTGGGCGCTCCCTTAGAGATAAGGTGAGGAGCTCGGCCACACGGGGGGAGCCTCCACGTCGAGAGGAGCCAGCTGAGGTGGCTCGGGCATCTGTTCCGGATGCCTCCTGGGCGCCTCCCTCGGGAGGTGTTTCAGGCATGTCCCACAGGGAAGAGGCCGCGGGAAAGACCCAGGACACGCTGGAGAGACTATGTCTCTCGGCTGGCCTGGAAAAGCCTCGGGATCCCCCCGGAGGAGTTAGAACAAGTGTCTGGGGAGAAGGAAGTCTGGGAGTCCCTGGTTAGACTGCTGCCCCCGCGACCCGGCCCCGGATAAGCGGCAGAAAATGGATGGATGGATGGGTAACTTGTTGGGGAGTTAGTGGGGAATTTAGCAGCCTCAGCTATAACTCTACCTCTTGGTCACCACATCCATGTCATGGTTACGGCTCTGCCACAGAAAATATGCCTTGTGTCTGATTTAGCTTTTTTGATCGGGACCCCAAAATTGATCAAATATATATATATATATATATATATATATATATATATATATATATATATATATATATATATATATATATATATATATATATATATATATATATATATATATATATATATGTATATATATATATATATATGTATATGTATATATATATATGTATATGTATGTATTTCACACTGTAGGGGGCGCTATCTCGACAATTGAAAGTGTAACAACTGATTCAAATTTGTGCAAAATCTGGAATGTGCTAGTGGGAGCACTTTTTATTTTTTTTTATTTTTGTATTTATATTGTTGAATTTCAAAAAAATGGTGGAACAGGAGTTTTAAAATGAAATGTGTAATTTTAACAGATGTAGCTATTTTGCCATTGGGAAAACATTGGAGGTTTCTGTCATTGCTACGGCGTAAGAAATATGGATATGGGTTTTGGGATCGGAACTATAGAATAGATTTTTTTGCTAGAGTTTACAAAAAAAACATTTTTTTGGTTTAATTTAATTCAACTCTAAAGGAGGCTATTGCACCCATTTTGATGTTTTCACAATGAGCAGGTTCAGGAGTTTTTCTGCCGTGTGGAGGTAAAAGTGGAGGAGGCTGTTCTTATGGAAAAATAATAATCTGGCCCTTTGCCTTGTTTCAATTTCGATTTAAATTCTATTTCAATGCAATTCATTTTTGTAACGCCCAAAGTCACAGCCTGACATCTACATGTCTGGACACCCTGGGGTGAGCAGGATGTCCCAGGGCCACGCCCTCACACCAGAGCAATCAGCTGCTTTTGTCCTTCAGAGCCGGTAAACTTTCCACCTTCCCATTGGAATAAAAGGAACTACGTGTGTCCAGGACGGGCAGTTGTCTCTCTACGGTGTCGGTGGTCAAAATGTAAACCCTGTATCTCTTGTTCTCCTTTGGCCTGTTCCATTTGCATCTCTTCCCTCTACGACCTGCTTGTGAATTGTAAATGTGGAATAGGTCATGTGACCATCTGTGATTTAAGGAAGGGGACAGACGTGGGACGGGAGTAACTTGGGAGACACACATTTTGGGGAGCAAGGCACGAGACAGACGCATGGACTCTGCCTTCAACGAGAATGGCCGAGTCCACACGAGTTTCTTTCTGATTCAACCACAAGATTAAACATTTTACTTTTGAAACAAGACCACTTGCTTCTTTGTTTTATAGAGAGATTTTTGCCACTACACTGGTGACTTTGTAACTTTACTTTGTAACTTTACTTTGGAACTTTACTGACCCTCAGTCAAGTTTATGCCCTGACTGACCTCCCATGATCTGCCACCTCTGGTACTTTAAGCACTGGCACTTTTAGTGTTATTTTCAGTTCATAACTTGAGCTCTTCGTCTTGGTTTCTTGAGCTCCTCTTTGATCGACAACATAACAACCTCAAGAGCCTCTAAAAGTCCAGCTCCGTCCTGGGCTGTGCTCTGGACTCGGTGCAGGAGGTGGGGGACAGAAGGGTTTTGGCTAAACTCACATCTATGCTGGACCATGAGTGTCGCCCCCTGCAGGACACTGTGGTGCCTCTCCAGAGGTGGTGTTTCGAAGGTGCGTTGGGTAGACAAAAGACAGCTCGCTTGACACTGCTTCGTGATTTAGAAAATGGTTTTAATCATGAATAAACAGCAATCAAATACAGATGTCGACAATCTGGATCCCCTCGTAGCCGAATTGAGAAAGACCCCGTTTTCCCTCAACAGGAGGGTTTTATATGCATTTCAAAGACAAAGAAAACCCCCTTGTGGGCCTGTGCCCCACACGGGTCCAGCTGTATGCAATTTTACGGCTATCGTCTTATACCCAGGAGAGGTTGGAAACTTAACCTACACATTCTTCATTGCTCAGTAACTCAACAACATTTCCTGTTTTTCGACCAGGAAGCCTCTCCTGTTTATCCTACACATTCCTATGCAGTTTTAAGATACTTCAACACTCTGTCCACTCTGGAGAGCAGCTTCAGTGAGAGACTGATCCACCCTCGTTGTGTGAAGGAGACATTTCACAGGTCTTTCCTTCTGCTGCTGTCAGACTTTATAACAAACACTGTTAGTCCTGAACATGTGTTCACGTGTGTAACTGTCATACCCATGTGCAATACTGTCATACCCATGTGCAATACGGTCATACCCATGTGCAATACTGTCATACCCATGTGCAATACTGTCATACCCATGTGCAATACGGTCATACCCATGTGCAATACTGTCATACCCATGTGCAATACTGTCATACCCATGTGCAATACTGTCATACCCATGTGCAATACTGTCATACACATGTGCAATACTGTCATACACATGTGTAATACTGTCATACACATGTGCAATACTGTCATACACATGTGTAATACTGTCATACACATGTGCAATACTGTCATACACATGTGCAATACTGTCATACACATGTGTAATACTGTCATACACATGTGTAATACTGTCATACACATGTGTAATACTGTCATACACATGTGCAATACTGTCATACACATGTGCAATACTGTCATACACATGTGCAATACTGTCATACACATGTGCAATACTGTCATACACATGTGCAATACTGTCATACACATGTGCAATACTGTCATACACATGTGTAATACTGTAGCATAATGTCAATCGTCCCTGGTGCAGTATTTTCTGTCCATATAACAGCTGTAAATAGTGTTATTAAGATTATTAGTTATTTCTAAGTTATCTGTTTTTATTTCATTTATGTGCCTAATCTGTGTTGCAACCCTGGAATTTCCCCATTGTGGCACAAATAAAGGTGATCTTAATTTATCTTTACTACAACCTCGAATAATTTTCTTCACCAAAATAGCTGCAGTGAATATGACCTGAGAAGATCAACCAAAAGGCATTTCTCTTTGTTTACACTTTTATACATTTAAAAATATAAGCCACCTTTGTAACAGCCAATAAGAAGATACATGTTGATCTTTGAGGTTCATTTGACACTTGTCCGTGAGCAGAGTTATATGTTCAGACCAACACAATCAAACCATTTTGTTCATATTTCTACTGGAATTCACCTTATTATTCTGTCTTGGTCAAAACATGTGTTTATTGGATGTCAATGGAGATTTGCAGTGTCTTGTACTTAAACTCTATTGAAGTATTGAAGTTCACTCTTAAGTCTTAAATATGTCATTCTTATTGTTTACTCAGGGTCAAGTCAGTGTAAAAATATTCTTTTGGACTTGGCCCCTGTCTTCACTGGCATTTAACACCTCCTTGGAGTCATACCATGTCTCAGCTTCAAATCGTCCATCATTGTCCCTGTCCTCAAGAAGCCCCGGACCACTGGACTTAATGACTACAGACCTGTGGCGCTGACGTCTGAGGTCATAATCCTGGTCCTCCCTGACCTAAAGTCCTTCACCTTCCCCCTGCTGACACTCGGACTATCAGGACAGGAGCTCCACAGGGCTGTGTACTTTCTCCCCTGCTCTTCTCCCTGTACACAAACTGCTGCAACTCCAGCCACGCCTCCGTTAAACTAATAAAGTTTGCGGACGACACCACCCTTTTCAGCCCCTCTCAGATGGGAAAGAGTCTGTCTACAGGAGTGAGGTGGAGCGGCCGGTGTCCTGGTGCAGCGGTAACAACCTGGAGTTCAACGCCCAGAAGACAGTGGAGATGATCGTGGACTTCAGGAAAGTCACAGCCCCCCAGCCCCCCCTCACCATCTCAGACTCCCCCATCACCACCGTGGACTCCCTCCACCTTCTCAGCACCATCATCACCCGGGACCTCAAGTGTGAGCCCACCATCAGCTCTCTCATCAAGAAGGCCCAGCAGAGGATGTACTTCCTGCAGCAGCAGAGGAAAGCAAAGCTGCCAGCGGAGATGATGTTGGAGTTCTACACGACCATCATTGACTCCATCCTCACCTCCTCCATCACTGTGTGGTACGCTGGAGCCACAGCCAGAGACAAACAGAGACCTCTGCTGAGAAGGTGATCGGCTGCAGACTTCCATCTCTGCAGGACCTGCAGGTCTCCAGGGCTCTGGGACGAACAGGTCGGATCACAGCCGACTCTTCTCACCCTGGACACGGACTATTTGAGCCACTCCCCTCAGGCAGGAGGCCACTCCCCTCAGGCAGGAGGCTATGTTCCATCCGGACCAGAACCTTCCGCCACAAGAACAGTTTCTTTCCCTCTGCTGTTGGACTCATGAGCACTTCTTAAACACTTTTATCATAATTTAATCACTCACTGTTCACTTTCTGAACTACAGATGTAAACTCAACTGTAAATTTGTGTACTTAATAAATTAAGCCAATATTTTATTTTTTATCATATATTATTTTTTTTTTAATCTTAAAGCAGATTTGAATTATTTCTCTTTTTGACTTATTCATTGTTTTATTGTTTATATTGCACCAAAACAAGTTCCTGTTTGTGAATTCTGTTCATTGGCAATAAACCTTTTATGATTCTGATTCTGATGAAGTAGATGAAGAGATCTGAGTTTTGAAAGTAGAAAAAAACACAAATCAATGTCAATTTTATGGCCGTTAATAGTGGGGACCCTCGAGGTCCTCGAGTTATTATGGGCATGAATATCATTAAAACAAGAAAGTATAATAGTAATGACATATACTAAAGCCATGTGTCTGAGTTGGAGCTTCTCTGTGACACAAAGACTATAGACAAGAAGGAGGAAAAGGTCAATCCTAAATCGAGTAAATATTGAAGTAAATTAAGTCCTGATTTTTATTAAAAGTTCTAGATCTGGAGCTTGACATTGGTGTCTGGGTTTTGGGTTTTGGGTCTGGGTCTGGCCTGGGACAGTAACAGGAACAGGAACAGGTGTGAATTGTCTGGAAGCGACAAGGAGGAAGTTAAAGTGTGTGACGTGTTTGTGTTTGTGCTGATGGTGAAATGTGGGAAAACTCTGACGCAGTTCCAGGACTTCTGCTATACTACTGCAATACTAGTACTGCAATGCTAGTACTGTGACACTAGTACTGCAATACTAGTACTGCAATGCTAGTACTGTGACACTAGTACTGCAATACTAGTACTGCAGTGCTAGTACTGTGACACTAGTACTGCAATACTAGTACTGCAATGCTAGTACTGTGACACTAGTACTGCAATACTAGTACTGCAATGCTAGTACTGTGACACTAGTACTGCAATACTAGTACTGCAATGCTAGTACTGTGACACTAGTACTGCAATACTAGTACTGCAATGCTAGTACTGTGACACTAGTACTGCAATACTAGTACTGCAATGCTAGTACTGTGACACTAGTACTGCAATACTAGTACTGCAGTGCTAGTACTGTGACACTAGTACTGCAATACTAGTACTGCAATGCTAGTACTGTGACACTAGTACTGCAATACTAGTACTGCAATGCTAGTACTGTGACACTAGTACTGCAATACTAGTACTGCAGTGCTAGTACTGTGACACTAGTACTGCAATACTAGTACTGCAATGCTAGTACTGTGACACTAGTACTGCAATACTAGTACTGCAATGCTAGTACTGTGACACTAGTATTGCAATACTAGTACTGCAATGCTAGTACTGTGACACTAGTACTGCAATACTAGTACTGCAATGCTAGTACTGTGACACTAGTACTGCAATACTAGTACTGCAATGCTAGTACTGTAATGCTAGTACTGTAATACTAGTACTGCAATACTAGTACTGTAATACTAGTACTGCAATACTAGTACTGCAATACTAGTACTGCAATACTCGTCCAGATCCAGGTCAGTTGCAGTGAAGAAGTTGTCTACAAACGAGGTCTAAAGCAGGTTCAGACCAGGCCCAGACCTGTACCTGGGCTCACCTGGTCCGCGCGGTGCATTGTGGGACGCGCAGTCCTGGTCCCCGGTGACGCACGGTGACGCAATGACGCAGGTGAAATCGTGGGATTTCGTGGATGAGTCGCGCGTGACTCGGAATGGAAAACCCGCCACGAGCCTCGAATAAAAAGGCCGGCACGAGCCCAATGGAAGCACGAGCCTGCCCACGGACACGCGCACCAAGACATGAGCACGAGCACAGGTGAGCGCGCACGCAGAGGCGCAACTCTCTCACGCACTTCACACTTCTGCGCCTTCTGTGCCCGAGGGGACCGGGACCGGGGTCTGGACCGGGGTCTGGACCGGGGTCTTGACCGGGGTCTGGACCGGGGTCTGGACCGGGTCAGAACCGGGTCGGGATCTGGTGAGTCCTAAACTTCTCCAGTCCTTGTTTCCTTTCCTCGCGTCCTTTTTTGGTCTTGTCACGCTGTGGAATGGCAGGAATCCACGGACCACGGCAGCAAAAGACATAAACCTTTATTTAAGTCTTTATTATTATTGTTATTATTGTGTTATTATTGTTCTGAAGCTGTTATTGTGTTCTTCTTGTTCTTATACTCGCTCTTGTTTGGAGACTGCGTCACACAAAGTGAGACTGAAGTGTCGCAGGAACAGAAGTTTAAATTTAACTTTATATTTGACAGTAGTGGGTCACGAGCAGTAGGAAAAGAAAAGTACTGCAGATTTGTACTCAAGTTAAACTTCAGTTACTCCGCCAAAATGTACTCATTTCAGTACAAATGCTGCAAGTAATGTACTTCAGTAAAAGTAAACCAGTATTTGAAAAAGTGAAAACAGAATGAATGACTTGAGCTTTTCTCACTGTGACTGACTTTAAACATGTTAGAATGACATATAGTATCATTATTACAGTAATAATGTGACTTTAAACATGTTAGAATGACATATAGTACAATTATTACAGTAATAATGTGACTTTAAACATGTTAGAATGACATGTATGATCATTATTACAGTAATAATGTGACTTTAAACATGTTAGAATGACATATAGTACAATTATTACAGTAATAATGTGACTTTAAACATGTTAGAATGACATGTATGATCATTATTACAGTAATAATGTGACTTTAAACATGTTAGAATGACATGTATGATCATTATTACAGTAATAATGTGACTTTAAACATGTTAGAATGACATGTATGATCATTATTACAGTAATAATGTGACTTTAAACATGTTAGAATGACATATAGTACAATTATTACAGTAATAATGTGACTTTAAACATGTTAGAATGACATGTATGATCATTATTACAGTAATAATGTGACTTTAAACATGTTAGAATGACATGTATGATCATTATTACAGTTATAATGTGACTTTAAACACGTTAGAATGACATATAGTATCATTATTACAGTAATAATGTGACTTTAAACACGTTAGAATGACATATAGTATCATTATTACAGTAATAATGTGACTTTAAACATGTTAGAATGACATATAGTATCATTATTACAGTAATAATGTGACTTTAAACATTTTAGAATGACATGTATGATCATTATTACAGTAATAATGTGACTTTGTCTTTGGTTTGAAGGTGATCAAATCACAGCATGTAATACACAAAGGTTATTACATACCCTCCAAAATGTAATAACATGTCAATAACCAAATTCATTATTGTGAGAAGTACATACATATATATATATATATATATATATATATATATATGTATATATATATGTATATGTATGTATTTCACACTGTAGGGGGCGCTATCTCGACAATTGAAAGTGTAACAACTGATTCAAATTTGTGCAAAATCTGGAATGTGCTAGTGGGAGCACTTTTTATTTTTTTTTATTTTTGTATTTATATTGTTGAATTTCAAAAAAATGGTGGAACAGGAGTTTTAAAATGAAATGTGTAATTTTAACAGATGTAGCTATTTTGCCATTGGGAAAACATTGGAGGTTTCTGTCATTGCTACGGCGTAAGAAATATGGATATGGGTTTTGGGATCGGAACTATAGAATAGATTTTTTTGCTAGAGTTTACAAAAAAAACATTTTTTTGGTTTAATTTAATTCAACTCTAAAGGAGGCTATTGCACCCATTTTGATGTTTTCACAATGAGCAGGTTCAGGAGTTTTTCTGCCGTGTGGAGGTAAAAGTGGAGGAGGCTGTTCTTATGGAAAAATAATAATCTGGCCCTTTGCCTTGTTTCAATTTCGATTTAAATTCTATTTCAATGCAATTCATTTTTGTAACGCCCAAAGTCACAGCCTGACATCTACATGTCTGGACACCCTGGGGTGAGCAGGATGTCCCAGGGCCACGCCCTCACACCAGAGCAATCAGCTGCTTTTGTCCTTCAGAGCCGGTAAACTTTCCACCTTCCCATTGGAATAAAAGGAACTACGTGTGTCCAGGACGGGCAGTTGTCTCTCTACGGTGTCGGTGGTCAAAATGTAAACCCTGTATCTCTTGTTCTCCTTTGGCCTGTGCCATTTGCATCTCTGCCCTCTACGACCTGCTTGTGAATTGTAAATGTGGAATAGGTAATAATGTGACTTTAAACATGTTAGAATGACATGTATGATCATTATTACAGTAATAATGTGACTTTAAACATGTTAGAATGACATATAGTATAATTATTACAGTAATAATGTGACTTTAAACATGTTAGAATGACATGTATGATCATTATTACAGTAATAATGTGACTTTAAACATGTTAGAATGACATATAGTATAATTATTACAGTAATAATGTGACTTTGTCTTTGGTTTGAAGGTGATCAAATCACAGCATGTAATACACAAAGGTTATTACATTTTGATGCAATTTATTACAAAATGTATTATTTCCCCCTCCAAAATGTAATAACATGTCAATAACCAAATTCATTATTGTGAGAAGTGTAGTGTAGTGTAGTGTAACACTATGTGCCACACTATGTACAGTAGTAATAACACTATGTGCAGTAGTAATAACACTATGTGCAGATAGTGTAGTAGTAATAACACTATGTGCAGTTGTAATAACACTATGTGCAGTAGTAATAACAGTATCTGCAGTAGTAATAACAGCATTTGCAGTTCTATTTGTAGTACATGCAGTAATAGTAATAGTAACAGTACATTTCTCCTGCAGTTACACTCCTCCTCCTGATGATGGCGCTGGCACATGCCGTTCCCCTCGGCTCCTCTCGGACTTCAGACTTGACTCGGATTCTTGTCCTGGTCCAGAAGATTCTTCAGAGTCTGGATCAGATCCACGGTAAGACCGTGACATCACCCGGACTCACCTTTGACCCCTCAAGCCACACCCCTGAGCTACACCTGATGATGTCACAGCTGCAGATGCCGCCCACTCCGGTCCTCAAGCCGATTTCACCGTCTTTTACCCAAGTAAGACTTCAGAGACTGCAACGAGACTGCGACGAGACTGACTGCGACGAGACTGACTGCGACGAGACTGACTGCGACGAGACTGACTGCGACGAGACTGACTGCGACGAGACTGACTGCGACGAGACTGACTGCGACGAGACGAGACTGCGACAAGACTGACTGCGACAAGACTGACTGCGACGAGACTGACTGCGACGAGACTGCGACAAGACTGACTGCGACGAGACTGACTGCGACGAGACTGACTGCGACGAGACGAGACTGCGACAAGACGTGACTGCGACGAGACTGCGACGAGACTGACTGCGACGAGACTGACTGCGACGAGACTGACTGCGACGAGACTGACTGCGACGAGACTGCGACGAAACTGACTGCGACGAGACTGACTGCGACGAGACTGACTGCGACGAGACTGCGACTAGACTGACTGCGACGAGACTGACTGCGACAAGACTGACTGCGACAAGACTGACTGCGACAAGACTGGTTTAGACCTGTTTTAGACTTGGATCTGGTCTGGTTTAGACCCGTTTTAGACCTGGTTTAGACCTGGTTCTGATCTGGTTTAGACCCGTTTTAGACTTGGTTCTGGTCTGGTTTAGACCTGTTTTAGACCTGGTTCTGGTCTGGTTTCAGGAGGACTGTGTGCGGCGGATGTGGGAAGGGCTGGAGCAGCAGCAGAGGATTGTGGGAGATCTGTCGTCCAGACTGAGCGCACTCAGTGACCTCCACGCTGACCTCCGTGACCTCCAGGCGCAGATGACAGCAGTGAGTCCTATGTCCTAACTCCTTTATCCTAACTTCGCCCTAATCAACCCATGGGTTCAGTTTGTGATATCGATTGTGTCCATGGCTGGAGTTTTGAGGCCCAAATACATAGTTCTGAAAATATATTATATACCATATATACATTTTATTGATCTTTGTCCAATATTTCTGAGGAACAGGATAGTCCACGACACATAATGGTTTGCTGCCAGAGACATATATGCAATATATAAAAAATAGCAGCACGTTTCACGATTAAATACATACAGCGCCCTCAAGTGGCGTCTAACGTGTACTTCTCTAACCAGGACTAAAATCAATGGGAATCCATTGTTCATTGATCCAAGTGTTCTGCCGCTTGTTATTTTACATATTATAAATGCTTTGTCGTTTTAACTGGGTTTTTGAGGTTACATTTTCATAACCATAATATTTGTAACTGTAAATGACTGAACTGAATTTATGATCTTTTCCCGAGCTCTGGCGTGTTTCTTATAAACGTGTTTGTGTTGGACATGGCCGTCTTCTTGTGGCTCTGACTAAACTGTGGTCAAATGTCATGTTTCAGATGATGTTAGCGATGGGCGTGGTCAACTCACCTCCGGCCCAATCAGAGGGCAGCATTCTGACTCGTCTCCACGGCGACTACGAGACTCAGGTGGCGACGCACCTGACGTTAAAGACTCTGCGAGCGTTCTGCCAAGACCTGAGACGAAGCCTGCGAATGCTCGGATCACAGACGCTCTGAACCAGGTCTGAACCGGGTCTGGAACGTACAGCGCTGGATCTGACCTGGTTTGACAGAGTCGTAGCCTAAATAGTGTTGTGGAGCTCAGTCCGGACCAAGCCGGATGCCCTCCCATCATTGGAGGCTGGGCTTTGGAAGTGTCTTGCCCAAAGACACAAGAGACGCTTGTGCCTCAAGCGAGAGTTGAACCTGTGACCCTTTGAATGGAGGGCAAACTTTACACAAATTAATCAGAGGAAAGTGACGCAAAACCAAAGACAAACTGTTTATTTCACTGAAGATTTAGTTTTTTATTGTACGTTTGACCTGTGCTAAAGGTGCATGTGTGTGTGCACATGTGTGTGCGTGCGCACATGTGTGCGCGCATGTGTGCGTGCACATGTGTGTGTGCACATGTGTGTGCACACGTGTGTGCGTGCGCACGTGTGTGTGTGCGTGCACATGTGTGTGTGTGTGCATGTGTGTGCGTGCACATGTGTGCGTGCACATGTGTGCGTGCACATGTGTGTGCGTGCGCGTTCGCATGTGTGTGTGTGTGTGTGTGCACGTGTGTGTGTGCATGTGTGCGTGTGTGTGTGTGCGTGCGCATGTGTGTGCGTGCGTGCACATGTGTGTGTGTGTGTGTGCATGTGTGCGTGCATGTGTGTGTGTGCATGTGTGTGCGTGCATGTGTGTGCATATGTGTGTGTGCATGTGTGTCTGTGCATGTGTGTGCGTGCATGTGTGTGCACATGTGTGTGTGTGTGCATGTGTGCGTGCATGTGTGTGTGTGCATGTGTGTGCGTGCATGTGTGTGCACATGTGTGTGTGTGCAGTAGTCAAAAAGTAGAGTCCTTTTTTAAACTGTATTTATTAAATCAGAAATATTTATTTATATAAAATATTTATTTATTTATGTAAAATATTGTTTTCTATTAAGTTTATTTTAATAAATATTTGAACTCATTGAACTCAGTTTTTTCCCCAAATCGCTGCGACCCATTTTATGAAACTTTGCAGATCTTTCTCTTAAGTCATAATTCAATTCAGAAAGTTTTTGAAAAGCTTAGAACACTGAACACTGCTGTATCAGATTATAAACCAGTTTGAAGTAATTTTAGATTATTCTGTACAAAAGGAGATCACACCAAGGAGATCACACCAAGGAGATCACACCAAGGAGATCACACCAAGGAGATCACACAAAGGAGATCACACAAAGGAGATCCTTTAGACGCCTGAACTCAGACCAGTCTTTGACCTTTTAAAGCAGAATTATTCTAAATTTTTTACATTTTCACAGTTTGAGCACTAAACCGCTCAAAGAGAAAAGAACTGCTATACTAAAAGTTTTAGAAATCCAGTTCTGAACCAGGATTAAACTAAGACTAGACTAGGACCCAACCGGGTCTGAACCAGGACTATCCCAGAACCAGGTCTAAATGAGTAAACAAGACAAACATTCAATGTTGAATATTTGGAGAATTGGACCGGATCAGATCATTTGGGGGACCGGGTTTGGCCCGCGGGCCATAAGTTAATACTGTGACTTTGATCCATTAATTTGGATAAAACTGAACAAACATTGAGTTAATCGTTGTGGAGAAGCAGCAAAATTATAATATAATTTTAAAAAAGGGCATCAAAATCCTGCACTGTTGAAATGAACATATAATGGTATTTTTGGGAAATAATAATAATGCAGAGAACTCTACGCGTGTCAGGACAATTCATACGAGTTCATCACTATCGCCATGGAAACGACCATCGATCACTATTTAAACATGTTTGTTCCAGATGTGTTCATTACTTTGGTAGAACATGAGCATTAAATAAAGTGTATTGCATTTATTATAAAATGTGTATGATTAAAAAGTGCAGCAGTTCTTTGGGTTACTACAGGTTGCCATGGCGACCAGAGCGCTAGACTTTATTACAACTGTTTTTTTTAAATCAAAGTTAAGTTTTTCTGATTGTGGATTGGGGAAAAACACACATTGCTGTGGCACACTGCCCCCTGCAGGTAGCGCTTCATTTACTTCAGATGCCCTCCCACCTGTCTGCAGCTGTGACTCAGTAAAACATTAAAACGCCAAATCCAGACGTTTAATTTCATTGAAATAAAAACAGAAATATTCTTAAAATGTGTCTGTACAAGACAAATAAAATGCACTTATAAAAAACACCCACCACAAAAATACATTTCATTTAAAACAAAATCAGGCACCAAAAAATAACAAAGATGAGGAGACGAGGAGATGAGGGAAGGAGACGAGGAGGAGGGAGACAAGGGAAGGAGATCAGGGAAGGAGACAAGGAGGAGGGAGACAAGAGCCGGAGATGAGGGAAGGAGATGAGAGAAGGAGACAAGGGAAGGAGAGGAGACGAGAGACGGAGATCAAACATTTTTCTAAAAGTATTTCTAAAGAAAATGCAGCTCCGCTATGACTAAAGCAGGTCTAAAGCAGTTCTAAACCAGGACTAAACCAGGACGAAAGTGCTGGTATTTAATCTCCAATCAGTTTGAGCAAATTTCACAAAAACATAAATTCAGTTTAACAATTTTCTCAAAATTTTGTTCAGTTCCTGTAGTGTCCTTAATGTGTCTCCTTTCCTAAGGCCTTGTGTCATTTCCCAACCCTTTCCTTTAGATTCCTATGATGTTTTTTTTCATCGTTTTAGCCACATACGTTTTATTTTGAAGGAGGAAGGGGACCGTAGTGCTTTCACTTTGAAGGAGAGGTGTTTATGCTCTTATTCTGAAGGGTCAGTAGTAGACTGACGTTACTAATGCTACGTTCAAACCGCGACGTCAAAATCATGCCAAACGGTGGTGTATTTGAAGCGAAATGCTAGGCTAGTTCAGGTATTTTTGCACAAGTCTGTTGCAAAACTGACCGTAAACCTCTACATGTGGTGACGTTTGGCCAAAGAGCTCAAACGTTTCAGATAAATGAACAGATCTCTACAGCAGGTGGTGTCAGGTGTAGAAGTCGAGCAGCAGCTTCTGACTCGAGTTCACCAGTTCTTTTCCCAACTCGTGCAAGTTTCATGTACAGTTTTCCACTCGGAAAAAACATTTTCCCAGAGTTCCCGAGGAGCACATATAAGCTCGTCAGGATGAAGCTCCTGATTGGTCGACACACCGCAAATTTCGGTGAAAGTTTCGCTTGGTCCACTCAAGACACTGAAACGTCCCAGATGCACCTCCCACAGTGAACCTGACGCTGGGTCTGAACGCTGCACCATCATATGACAGGGGCGGGCTCAACATGGCCACTCCCCCTCTCAATGTGGCCCCTCCTTCATTGTCGACCGTAAACATGTTAGGCCCTTTCCTCTCTCACTGTGGCTCCTCCCTCTCTCTCTGTGGCCCCTCCCTCTCTTATTGTGGGGGCACGAACACGTTAGGCCCCTCCCTCTCTCACTGGGGCGGAGTGAACACGTTAGGCCCCTCCCTCAGCAGCAGCTCCACGATTTGACTCTGAAACACCATGTGCACCGTCAGGTTTGACTCCACCTGCGGCCGAAGCAGCGTCGGACCAAAGACGATCGCCAAACTCTGAGACGACATGCGGTTCTGCTCGCGGTGCTCCACCACTCTGAAAACACAAGTACTGTTACTAACCCGCTCTGAAAACACAAGTACTGTTACTAACCCGCTCTGAAAACACAAGTACTGTTACTAACCCGCTCTGAAAACACAAGTACTGTAACTAACCCGCTACTGACCGGCTCAGGTGTGTTACGACAGCATTACAGTAGTATCACAGTATTTGCAGTATTTGCAGTACTGACCGGAGCAGGTGTGTTACGACAGCATTACAGTAGTATCACAGTATTTGCAGTATTTGCAGTACTGACCGGAGCAGGTGTGTTACGACAGCATTACAGTAGTATCACAGTATTTGCAGTATTTGCAGTACTGACCGGAGCAGGTGTCTGAAGAGCAGCTCCATGGTGCTGTGGTTCGGCAGAGGAAGCGTCTGGACCAGGTCTCTGATGTAGGACGCTCTCTGAGAATACTCCGGCAGCTCTGAAACACAAAAGTACTGCTACTACTACTTCAGGAGGACGGGAGGGCATCTGACGCACACACGACAGGGGGCGTGGCTTACGGATGGCGGCGATGAACTTGTCGTAGGAGCTGAAGGGAAACAATGGCTCCGGTAACTCTCGGAAAAACAGCTTCAGCGATCCGGTCACGACGTGAACTTCTGTCAAGGAACCGTCCTCCAGGTCCAAGTGCTCCTCTGAAACGTCACAGAACAGAAACGTTTACAACAGAAACGTTACAAGAACAGAAACGTTTACAACAGAAACGTTACAAGAACAGAAACGTTTACAACAGAAACGTTACAAGAACAGAAACGTTTACAACAGAAACGTTACAAGAACAGAAACGTTTACAACAGAAACGTTACAAGAACAGAAACGTTTACAACAGAAACGTTACAAGAACAGAAACGTTTACAACAGAAACGTTACAAAAACGTTTACAACAGAAACGTTACAAAAACAGAAACATTTACTAGAACAGAAACGTCACTGAACTGAAACGTTTACAAGAGCAGAAACGTTTACAAGAACTTGACAGATGCAAAACTCATTTACGACTAGATTCATCCGACTAAATAAAGTCAACATTAGAAAATCATAAAAACCTGTCATATGCACTTTAACCTACTTCTACGACTGAAAACAACTATTACAAAACTGTTACATCTAAACGATTACTACTGTTCACACGCACTCGCACACACACACACACGCACACACACACGCACGCACACACACACACACACGCACACACACACGCACACACGCACACACGCACACGCGCACACTTGCACTCGCGCACACACACACACACGCGCACGCGCACACACACACACACACACGCACGCACGCACGCACACACACACACGCGCACACACACACGCGCACACACACACGCGCACACACACTCCAGGTGCAGTGCCTCCAAACATCCACAGGGAGCGTCTTACCATGGTCGGCCTTGTGCCTCAGTTTCTGGATCACGGCCAGGTTCCCGGACACTCTGTAGATCCCGTCCGTGTCCAGACCTCGCCGTTCTACAAAGCGGATGCACTTTTGGACGAAACGCGGCACATTTGAATTCTCGCGGTGACAGAGCGTGTCCAGGTGACACCCGAACACCGCGTCTGAGGAGGGACAAGGACAACCTCTGAAACCACTACACGCCACAGATGATTGGGTAAGAGAAAACACAGATAGGCAGCGCCATATTTCCACTGATGCTAACTTATATGTTGAGCCTTAGCAACACAAAGCTAGCAAAGCACGTTAGAAACAGCAGTTTCCTGTTTATCGCCGCTCGGCACTCGCTTTGTCAAGAGCCAAAATATGATATGTCCAGGTCATAATGTGTCTAACATGATCCAAAGTCAAAGCATGACATAAAGAGAGGTTCAAACGTAGAGGCTTTGCAGAGAAGTCAAAGAAATGAGGCAAAACTGATTCCTGTGCACGCTAGCTTTAGCCACATCGTGTGAAACGCTCAGATCTTCTTCAGGATTAAAAAGTATCATTCAGGAGCATTTAGATTGGATTTAAGAAGAAAACATGAGTTATGTTTGGGTGACATCAGTGTTTCATGATGGAGCCAGAACCTGAGCAGGAAACACTATAATTGAAGTACTATAAAAGTACGATAGTAGTAGTACTACAGTAGCAGTACCTCGTATATATCCTTTCTCCTTCACGCTCTGCAGCGTTGGTCGTCTCTGGAGGAAACGTCTCAGTTTGTGTCGGACTCGTCTCTGCTCCGGGTCTGAGCTCGAGCTGCGGGACGCTGAAGAGAAACACAAGAGTTTAGACCTGGTTTAGTCCTGGTTTAGTCCTGGTTTAGTCCTGGTTTAGACCTGGTTTAGACCTGGTTTAGACCTGGTTTAGTCCTGGTTTAGTCCTGGTTTAGTCCTGGTTTAGTCTTGGTTTAGTCTTGGTCCTGGTCCAGTCCTGGTCCAGACTCACAGCTCCTCTTGCTCTTCTCTTGATCTGAGTCGTCCGAGTCGTCAGACGCTGCGTCGCAATCCTAAACAAACACATTCACAACGTCGTAAACTCTCAGATTCAGCCGATATATCGCTCCTGTGTGTTTAAACCCTGTAGCATCGGCCGATATATCGATCCTGTGTTTAAACCCTGTAGCATCGGCCGATATATCGATCCTGTGTTTAAACCCTGTAGCATCGGCCGATATATCGCTCCTGTGTTTAAACCCTGTAGCATCGGCCGATATATCGCTCCTGTTTTTAAACCCTGTAGCATCGGCCGATATATCGCTCGTGTGTGTTTAAACCCTGTAGCATCGGCCGATATATCGCTCCTGTGTGTTTAAACCCTGTAGCATCGGCCGATATATCGCTCCTGTGTTTAAACCCTGTAGCATCGGCCGATATATCGCTCCTGTGTTTAAACCCTGTAGCATCGGCCGATATATCGCTCCTGTGTGTTTAAACCCTGTAGCATCGGCCGATATATCGCTCCTGTGTTTAAACCCTGTAGCATCGGCCGATATATCGCTCGTGTTTAAACCCTGTAGCATCGGCCGATATATCGCTCGTTTAAACCCTGTAGCATCGGCCGATATATCGCTCGTGTTTAAACCCTGTAGCATCGGCCGATATATCGCTCGTGTTTAAACCCTGTAGCATCGGCCGATATATTGCTTGTGTTTAAACCCTGTAGCATCGGCCGATATATCGCTCGTGTTTAAACCCTGTAGCATCGGCCGATATATTGCTTGTGTTTAAACCCTGTAGCATCGGCCGATATATTGCTTGTGTTTAAACCCTGTAGCATCGGCCGATATATCGCTCCTGTGGGTTTAAACCCTGTAGCATCGGCCGATATATCGCTCGTGTTTAAACCCTGTAGCATCGGCCGATATATTGCTCCCCGTGGGTTTAAACCCTGTAGCATCGGCCGATATATCGCTCCTGTGTGTTTAAACCCTGTAGCATCGGCCGATATATTGCTCGTGTTTAAACCCTGTAGCATCGGCCGATATATTGCTCCCGTGGGTTTAAACCCTGTAGCATCGGCCGATATATCGCTCGTGTTTAAACCCTGTAGCATCGGCCGATATATTGCTCCTGTGGGTTTAAACCCTGTAGCATCGGCCGATATATCTCTCCTGTGTGTTTAAACCCTGTAGCATCGGCCAATATATCGCTCGTGTTATAACCCTGTAGCGTCGGCCGATATATCGCTTGTGTTTAAACCCTGTAGCATCGGCCGATATATCGCTCGTGTTTAAACCCTGTAGCATCGGCCGATATATCGCTCCTGTGTGTTTAAACCCTGTAGCATCAGCCGATATATCGCTCCTGTGTGTTTAAACCCTGTAGCATCGGCCGATATATCGACAATAGTTGTGGGCTGATGCTGTATGACATAGTGTGCTGTACAGACGTACCAGTTGTCGCGGGGCCTCGCTGGTGTGCTGTATAAACATAGGCGTGTTATAGATATGATGTCACTCGCAGGCGTATGACAGACTATATCTCTGGACGTACCAGTTGGCGTATGGCCTCGCTGATGACCTTGTGCCAGTCGCTCACAATGCTCTCCGTGTCGTACTGGATCAGGAACTCGCAGCCCTGACGAGTCTTCAGCTCCAGGACGTTCTTCTTGGACGACTTGTTGTGGGCCCAGGACACGGAAGCTCCTCTGAGGTCCACCGTGAACTCAGGGACGATCTGTGACGCTTTGCTCTGAAACCAGAACGACCAGGGACACATTTGGACACCTCACACACCCAGGGACCTCGCGTCGGAGAGAAAAGACCTCACACACTCAGGGGCCTCAGGTCAGAGAGAAAAGACCTAACACACACACCCAGGGGCCTCACGTCAGAGACAAAAGACCTCACACACACTCAGGGGCCTCAGGTCAGAGAGAAAAGACCTCACACACACCCAGAGGCCTCAAGTCGGAGAGAAAAGACCTCACACACACCCAGAGGCCTCAGGTCAGAGAGAAAAGACCTCACACACACCCAGGGGCCTCACGTCAGAGACAAAAGACCTCACACACACTCAGGGGCCTCACGTCAGAGACAAAAGACCTCACACACACTCAGGGGCCTCAGGTCAGAGAGAAAAGACCTCACACACACCCAGAGGCCTCAAGTCGGAGAGAAAAGACCTCATACAGAGTCAGGACTCACGTTGAGGCCGGCCTGAGCAGATTTGGGGTCCCTGTGGAAGGTCAGAATTCCTCCGTGAAGAACCGTCCACGACTGAGACCAGTTTTTCCTGAAACACAAATGTCTCTGTTACTTTATAAACTGGACACATTCTGCTCTCATAAGTTACAAACACTTTGCTGTGATACAGAACTCAAAGTAATGGCCAATCTCACATCAAATGCAACATTTAGAAAAATACAACTTAGGATGGCGCAGAGCTTCAGAGCGTTGTGAATGCGGGAAAGAAAAACAGCACCGTCAAACAGATGTCAGTGTTATCAAACCACAGCTCAGGTTAGTCTGAATCATTTACTGAATTGGCCACAAACAAAATAACAGATTTAACATTGTTGTAACAGTCACAGATTTATTCTATCACATCAAAATATTATCAGTTTAACGGTTAAGATGTTTCTTTCCATCGTATCCAGTTAGCTCTCGCTGCTAAGGCAGAAGCGCTGCACCGTTTGAAAACATTGAAAGGAAATGCATTGTGGGGATTGTAGTCGCCTGAAGTCTGCGTCGCCCCACACTCACTGAAATGCGGCTCAAAACATTCTAAGACTGTGGACGCTCGGCACGTCGGCTCGTCCTGAACGTGTATTTGAAGTGCTCAAGTGCAAGTGGTGGGACAGGGCCAGAGACAGTTTAAACAATTATTTAATAAAATAAAGGTGTTATCAGGAAATATTTATTGTCAAATCATCATTGTTGTGTAATTTATATGGACTTTGGCCCTTGTCTATAATATGTTTTCCAGTTAACAGTTGTGGAATTACGCGTGTCACACAATCACATTAGTTATGGTCAAACTGGTGAAATGTAGTCCAACATGTCTTATGTACTTATGTATGTACGTAAAGTGCGGATACCTTAGAATTATAATGAAGTACTTTTACTTTCTGTACTTTTACTTTCCATCACTGCACTGGACAAACGCACTGCGCTTTAGGGACTTTTCTCTGCTCAGGCACAGAATCTCATTTAAAAAGGACACTGTGCCCTCTGCTGGACACTGCTGGACTCACCGGATCTTCTTTCCGTGGTCGCACACTTTGGTTTTGTTGATGATTCCGGCCTTCTCCAGATGGTGGCCCTAGAGACACAGGAAGTACCAAGAGTAAGTATGTCGCTGCCCGATTTGTGCCGTTCCTTTGCTCAGATCCTTCGCTGAAGTTGCCATAGTAACCAGACTTGGAACGAACATAATTTTTTAGATTAATTTGATTAAATTTCTGCTTGTTAAAGTGTTTTCCTGATTAAAAACCTGCTCAAAGTTTGTTTGCAACAGTGTTCCGTCATCATTAACTGCTTGGTTATATTTTGATTGAGTCATGCCGTATTGTCCTGCAACAGAGGCAGGAGTGCCCAGAAATGTCCCGTTGTCCCCTACCCCCCATGCCCGCCCACTGATCTGCAGTTAACTTACATTTACTTACTGACATTTTCAACACTAAACATACATAAATGAGAATACACTACTTCTTACAGTGAAATGTCAGTATGAAGAGGCGGGGCTTATCACTTTGAAGAGGTGGGGCTTATCAGTTCTGCCGCTTTGGAAAGGAAGTCAATAGGCCTGTTTCTATTACCATGCAAAGCAGTTTGAAGAAGAAAATCTCAAAAAGGTATTATTTCTGTAACTTGGCCACTTGGTGTAAGTAGGAGTGGCCTCGTGGATAGGAGCCAAATATGTTCAGTTACTGACAAATACAATTTTTATTATGTATTCTGAGCATTTCTTAGAGGCCTGTAAATAAAAATTCAGCTTCAAGCGCGACAGTTGTGCTGGATATCTTCCTAGTCACGCACGCCTTCTCCAACGCACTGTAGAACCATGACGTGCGTCATCTTCACATGAACTTTACAATCAACTAAATATAAAATAATGATCTATGCATGATATGATTTGTTTTTATTATTATTTAGTATTAAACTATAATAGGTCTTCTAAAAACAGTTAAAGGTGATAAACCCGAGCAGAGCCAAGTAAAGTCTGACTTCACTTTAAAGGTAGATTTTTGTACAGTTTGATATTTTACAGATTAATCCTTGAAAAGAGAAACAAAAGTGATGGTTTTAGCTCTTGAACGATCACTTCTGTTTATAGGAGCAGAGGTCTTCCCTTAAACCAAACAAGGCCACGCCCCCAGTGTCACAGTGAGCTCAGCCTTCACCCCATAACCAGAGAGCACCAGGACCCAGAGCTGACAGTGCCAGTCTGTGCCAGTCTGTGCCAGTCTGCCCCGGGGTAACAGTGTTACAGAAACAAACGTGTTCAGGCTCATTTATGCTCTACATCTGAAACGCAGAGGCTTTTGTCCATGTTTAAGCTTACAGCTTATGCTTGTACACACATGTGCTGACCACTGGGGGCAGTAGTGGACACAGCTCAATAGTGACAGCTGCACGATCAACAACGTGACTAGAACAAGCTGCAAAACAAATAAATGCTTTTCTCCATGTTTGTTTTTAGTTGCACTTTTTCTTCGTTTTGGTCAATTCTCTAAATGACCCTTCATGGTTATTTACCAGAACAACGCAGTTTAGAAATACACACAGAGCTGTTTATGTACAAAAATAGAACATAAATGAGCCTTTAGTCCAATCAGGGCGCAGAGAGAAGCGATGGACCAATCAGAGCACAGAGGAAAGCCCGGGACCAATCAGAGTTCAGAGAGAAGCCCTGGACCAATCAGAGTTCAGAGAGAAGCCCTGGACCAATCAGAGTTCAGAGAGAAGCCCTTGACCATTCAGAGTTCAGAGAGAAGCCCTGGACCAATAGGAGTTCAGAGAGAAGCCCTGAACCAATCAGAGTTCAAAGAGAAGCCTTGGACCAATCAGAGCGTGCGTACGTGAGCCTGCCGTGGGTCTGTGCTGTGACTGGACAGGTTCCTCCTCAGCTTCAGCCTATCAGGGAGCTTCAAACAGTCACATGATCACCACAGAGAAGCTTCAGGTTTTATGCTGCGTTCATGTGCTCCTCGGGAACTCGGGGTTCATAACAGTAAGATTTGTTGTTATTGTTGTTGCTAAGAGCAACAGATTTGTGTAAAAAGACCCGACACAACTGTTTAATTAAGATGTAACAATAGAGCTAAAGACGACTGACAGTTAACTAAAATTCCCGGGATCTCATGAAAGCAGCATTAGCGATTTAATGAGCAAAGCATTTACAACATTTCTGACATTTACAAGGTTAAAGTTGTATTGATTTAAATAAATTATAACACTGAGCTAGCACTGCGCTCATTGACTCTAAATTAAGTGAAAAAAATCATACTTTGATAAACACAGATTCAGACAAAGGAGCTGTGATTCCATTTTAAACTTGGCGTATCACGTGACCTCAAAAAGTGTGACGTGACCTCAAAAAGTGTGGTGTGACCTCAAACAGTGTGGCGTGACCTCTCACCTGGGTGCCATCGAGGACGTGGCCTTTATAGGTGTCAGTCAAATCAGAGCCGTGCCTCCGGATGGGATAAAACCTCTGAGGAACAAACACGGAGCAGATCAAACTACAGTTTATCCTCAGCTGCAGCTTTACGTTTGAATAAGAACTGTTCCTGTGGTGATTTTGGGGGAAATAATCTTCACTTTATATAAAATTTTGGGAATTGTAACTTTTGTATTTTCCTAGTAAATGATTATTTTTGACAAATGCGTTCTTTCACAATTGGAGTGAGGGCTGGAGTAGTGAACTTGGTTAAGTTTAAGATAAGATAATCCTTTATTGTTCACACATGGGGAAATTTCATTGATACAACGCAGGTAGATCTAGAGGAAAAGGACAGATAACAGATTATAGGAAGTTTAAAAAACACTCTTAATAGAAGATCTCTTATAAACAAACAAAAAAATTATATATATATATATATATATATATTATATATATAGCACTTTGGAATAGTCCCGCCTCGTGATAAAAAGCGAAACTTTGAAAAAAAAAAAAGTGCTTTTCACTGAGTATAATGCATAACAACGAAGTAATCACTTTTCACAGCAGCTGCTTGTCATATGAAATCTTCACTCTGCTGCTGTTTCCTTGTGTCTCTGATCTAGTTGCTGAGCGTGCAAACTGCCGTGAAATGTCCTCTTTTAAGTGAACTCTCTGCGCTCTTGCTACGCAAATCTGTTTTTCCTTGGTGTTCCTTCTGTCAGTGTGCAGAGCAGAGAGAGCATTTCACTTCTGTCAGTGAGCAGAGAGAGCATTTCACTTCTGTCAGTGAGCAGAGAGAGCATTTCACTTCTGTCAGTGAGCAGAGAGAGCATTTCACTTCTGTCAGTGTGCAGAGAGAGCATTTCACTTCTGTCAGTGTGCAGAGAGAGCATTTCACTTCTGTCAGTGTGCAGAGAGAGCATTTCACTTCTGTCAGTGTGCAGAGAGAGCATTTCACTTCTGTCAGTGTGCAGAGCAGGGGAGGATGCAGAGACACACTTTAGAACCGATTCAAAGAGAACCAGACGAGACATGGCTTTTGTGATCGTTGTGACAGTTTAAATGTTGATAAAAACTCTGTATAATCTAACTTTCCCTTCTCTTTGTAAAACAGAAACAAACATGTTGTATTGGAGGCGGAGCAACACTCACGTCTTCAGCCACGGCCACACTGTGTCTCCAGCCGCGCGTCGTCGCCGCCTCTGAGACTCCGTTTCCCGTCCTCTGGGGAAAACACACAGTGTGATCATGTGATCTCGGAAAGTCTGAGATATCTGTCCTTTGTGTCGTATGTTTGGCGTTGTATGTTTGGCGCCGTATGTTTTGTGTCGTATGTTTCGTGTCGTATGTTTCGTGTTCTGTCGTTTGTGTCGTACTGTGGTGAAAACGCTGTCGTCCACATGAGCCTGGTTCTGGTTCTGATCTTGGTTCTGGTTCTGATCCTGGTTCTGGTCCTGGTGTTGGTTCTGGTATTGGGCGTAGTCTTCATCTGGCAGCGGCTGGAACCCAAACAGAACCGGATCAGGATTGTAATTTCTATTGAACAATGAGAATGTTTTAACACATTTTTAACTAAATAACGGTGTAAATTTGGTGACTGAAGGCTTCTCGATAAAGAATATTAATGATTCAATTATTACATTATTATTGCAATTATTCTTTAAAGCAAACCTAGACCCGGTCCTGGACCGAATGGATGGTTCAGAGCCGGTCCTGGGCTCGGTCCTGGACTCACCGGGTGGTTCAGAGCCGGTCCTGGACTCGGTCCTGGACTCACCGGGTGGTTCAGAGCCGGTCCTGGGCTCGGTCCTGGACTCACCGGGTGGTTCAGAGCTGGTCCTGGACTTGGTCCTGGACTCGGTCCTGGACTCTTGGTCCTGGACTCGGTCCTGGACTCGGTCTTGGACTCGGTCTTGGACTCGGTCTTGGACTCGGTCTTGGACTCGGTCTTGGACTCGGTCTTGGACTCGGTCTTGGACTCAGTCTTGGACTCACCGGGTAGCTGCAGGAGGAGCTGGAGCTCAGGTGTGTGAGTGGATCGGGTGAATCCCAGGACGTGGATCCGGTCGCGGCGTTAAAGAAGTAAAACCGGCCTGAGACTTCATCTACCAGACGCTCCCACTGCGCCCCCTGCAGGACAGAGCAGACATGTGACTGTGTCGGATGCCCTCAAGCTGGGGGTCACGCGGGGGCTTACCTGTGCGGGGGTGGGGCTGGGATCAGGGGGCGGAGTCCAGGTTGATTGTCTGGTCAGAGTGTTGAAGTAAAAGAGTTTCCCTGAATCTGAGTCAGTGTGAGCCTTGGGGGGTGGAGGGACGGGGAGCAGAGTGTGAAATATTAAACAGCTCTGAGCTCAGTGTCCTATTACCTTTAAACATTAACAATCCTGCTCTGCACCACTCGTGTGTAACTGAATACATTTACCAAAAATACACACTCAGAATAATAATGATCATAATCAAGTTACTCTTTCTTTTGGTGGTTTTACCATTGGGACCAGAGAAATCTTTGTCTACTTATTCCTAAACTTTGTGACCAGATTTATGACATTAAAATTTCGGAATGACAAAGTGAAGTTACAAAAAAGCACTTTTACATTTAGTATTTTTAGTCTGCATTAAAAAAGCTTCAAAAATTACCTCAAATAACACAATTGACAGAATAACTGACATTCCTAATTCGTACCTGCCATCCATCCAATGGGCTGAGCGGAGAGGCGGGGCTGAGTGCGGAGGAGGAGCCTGAGAGGGAGGGGACGGGGCCAGGGGCAGGAGGGGCGGGGTCGGAGGGCGGAGGCGGGATGGTGTTTTTGGTGACGTTGGCGTAGATGGGGCTGTCGGCTTTGGACTCCTGCGGGAAAGACACAACTTTAGGTTTTTAAAGACGATGTTTTTAAAAATTTGAAAAATGACTTCTGGGTTGGGCGCGGCTAGTTGTAGCGCTACGCCCTGCTGCCCACATCTGCCTTTTATAACCACATTTCCACCCACAAAACGAGGAGCAAGACGCTGTGAGAGATAAGTAAAGTAAAGGAAAAAACAAGAAGGGTAAAGCTTCGGGGGATAAACAATCAAAGCTGACGAGGTTAGCGTCAAACATTTCGCTGAGATGGAGCAGCATATTTCAAGACATTATGGATGAGTTGCGGTAGCTGAAAGCCAAAAACGAGACTATGATCCTGAATTTCTAGTCCATGTCGCGCAGAGACAATCTCAGACTTGTGGGAGTCCCGGAGGACGAAGAGGGGCAAAACACGGAAGGCTTTTTCTAGAGGATACTCCCGGAATTTGTATTTGGTACTGGAGTTGCGGCCCCTCCCTTTTACAATCGAGAGCGCACGTCGCCTTGGCCAAACAAGACGAGAAGCTGATAAAACCGCGAGGCCTGATAACGACGTGTATTAACCAAACGTTAAAGGAGACGTCCAATACAAAGGCAAACAAGTGTTCCATCTTCATCAACAACAAGAAAGGTTTTGCCGCGTCTGTGAGGAATTCATGAGGAGGCAACTAAGAAAAATGCTAAACACAAGAGAACTGAGCTGAAGCAAGAAATGGAACCAGCAACATGTGTGAATTCAAGTAATGGACATAATGAGAGATCAAAAATCGCTCCTTGGCTCCCAAACCGGCCCCGAACCCGCGTCCACGGCCTATTGTACTGAAGTTCCACAACACCAGTGAATGAAACCCCAGCTGGCTGTTCGATGAGTGGAATAAAACGATCTCAAGATTTGTCTGGCAAGGCAAAAAGCCAGAAGTTCAATTCAAAACTCTACAACTATCAAAAGAAAACAGAGGTTTGGGTTTACCGTGTCTGAAAACATTATTTCAGCTCAAATCAGTTGCTGTGCTGGTGTGATTCACGATATGAAGCTCAAAGGAAAAGAGATAGAGCGTAATGTTGTGCCTGAGGTTCCTGTGCAGGCCTCACTGGCAGCTGACAAACGGTTGAGCCATCTGGAGGAAATTAAGAATCCCCGGCTAAAATCTGTGCTTACAACGTGGAAGGAGCTAATCAAAACATACAAACTAAACAAAGATGTTAAAATCTTTAACTGTTTGGCTTATGACCAAGGTTTTGTACCAAATGGAACTGACCCGAGATTCAAGTGATTACAAATTGTGTAAAAGTGAAAGGATTCTGATTCTCTCTCTCCTCGTCACTTCCTCTAACAAGCCTGCATTGGAACTGAACGGCGCTGCTCTTTCAAGTCGCTCGCGTGAGCGTGCTCTGCTGGTGTGAGCGTGCTCTAAATCTGCAGCGCTCATAGGAAACTGCCGCGGCTGCTTCCTGTTCAAACAGGAAGTGACTCAGACTTTGAACCCTGGCGTTTCCCGTTTCAGCCTCTGTTCAGGAGCTCTAGTTTAGACCTGGTTAGACCTGGTTTAGTGAGATGTTCCTCTCCATCGTTCAGAACAGGCTCCGTGTCAGGACAGAACACTTGCCACAGGAACAACTGCTCTGCCAAAAGTTTCAGAAACCTTTCCACATATTTTGGACTGTGTATATCTTTTATACACTAGACTTGGATTGGATTTTGACCTTACATTAAGTTTATTACCAAACAGAAGAAGGTTAAAATGACCATCTTAGTAGAACAAACCGTTGCAGTTGCTAAAGCAGATTATATTATTTCTATGGCGATGTGTTACCTGTGAAGGGGGCGGGGCCTTAGACTCCACTTCCTGTTTGGGTGAATCATCTCGTCCAATCAGAGCATCAAGGTCAATGTTGAGGTCCTGGATGGACTCGTAGATGTGTGAGGAACTTTCATTTGGGTGCTGCTGTGGGTGCCGCTGTGGGTGCTCTTGTGAGGGCTCCCGTGGGTGCTCTTGTGAAGGCTCCCGTGGGTGCTCTTGTGAAGGCTCCCGTGGGTGCTCTTGTGAAGGCTCCCGTGGGTGCTGCTGTGGCTCCTGTAGGTGCTGCTGTGGCTTCTGTGGGTGCTGCTGTGGCTCCTGTGGGTGTTCCCGTGGGTGCTCGTCCTCGCTCTCACTTGGCTCCTCGGGCAGCTCCTCTGGTTCCTCGTCTTCTTCTCCGGTTTGGCCCTGATGCCGTTCCTTCTGCTGAAACAGGACAGTGAGTCTGGCTGCATATTAAACTATGATTTGTGTTAGCACTAGTTAGCGTGTCTTAGCATGTGCTAGGTATGAGTGGGTGGGGCTTTACTCACCTGTGCTTCCTGTCGTCCTGATTGGGCCGTCGTTTCCTGGGCGACGTTGTGAGTGGGTGGGGCTCGGGGCATCTCCACCGGGATCGGCTGGTGCCGTGAGACAGGGGCGGGGCCAGAATCCACCGGCAATCTGAGGCGGTCGGCCATGTTTGTAGTCCCGTTTGTAGTCCTGGGCGTCGCCACGGAAACGTCAAAGTCCAGAGGAACACCGAAGGTTGACAGACGGTTCTCCGAGCGGCGATGGGAGCCGTCGGAACGCAGCCGGATCATCACCTAAACAAGACCTGGTTTAGTCCTGGTTTAGTCCTGGTTTAGTCCTGGTTTAGTCCTGGTTTAGTCCTGGTTTAGTCCTGGTTTAGTCCTGGTTTAGTCCTGGTTAAGTCCTGGTTAAGTCCTGGTTAAGTCCTGGTTAAGTCCTGGTTTAGACCTGGTTTAGTCCCGTCTTACCTGGTCCGATGGCTTGCGTGGCTCCTCCAAAGTCTTGGACAGAGCCAGGACTGGTACTGGAACCGGCACTGGGCTTGTGTGCGTGGGGGCGGGGCTTGTGACTGGCTCGCTCTCTGGGCCAATGGGCAGGCCCAGGGCGGGCACATGGGGCAGCTCACGCACATACTTGGCCGGGATGTAAAAGGGTCTGGATCCCGGTCGGGTCCGGACCTGCCACCAGTGAGAGTTGGTCTTACTCAGGAGCTCGTAGCGCTCGTTGGGTCGGATCTGGACCAGGATCCCGTCACGGCCCTCGTACTGGTACTCGAACTCCACCAGGACCAGACCCAGACCTGAGAAGAGACCGGGTTAAGACCGGGTTAGACAAGAACTCCACCAGGACCAGACCCAGACCTGAGGCTCTCAAAGTGATTCTGTTTATTTTATTGCATTAGTTTATTAGGGACAAAGTACATTCATAAACATTCTGTAAATGCTCCAGAATTAGCAATATTAGAAAACATACAAAGTAAAATGTTACTTAAAACTCTTCGTCTGACACTGACCTGGGGTCGGCAGGACAGGGGACGCTTCCATGGTGACAGGGGCTACTTAGGCCCCGCCCCCTCCAGGGGTCACCAGCAGGTCAAAGGTCAGGACTGCACACACAGAGAGAGAGGGCATCTGGAGTAAAGTCAGGTCTGTGCCTCAGACTAAAGCAACAGTAAAACTCACTTTTAAAGCCGTTTTCTGACGTTTCATCCTAAAGTCTTTCTCTCAGATTAAGAAACGACATGTTTTTCTACGACGGAACGAACGAGGGATCGTTTTCTGATCATTATCTCATGTCCTTTTCTTAAAAACAGAATTATAAAAGGATTTCAGTTTCTGCAGGTTTTTCCGGCCTCAGAGCAACTCCTGCTTTTCCTGGAAAAACACCAAAATATGATTTTACACAAAATCATTTCCAAATGCTGTGAATAAAAAAAGTGTAATTTGGTGGAAAATATTCAGTATTTACTTCTGCATCAAATGTGAAATATCACACAATGTCACATTTGTTTATTTTATTTTGGAATTTTTCAGCCTCAAAGTGAAAAAGTGACTTTTAAGAGTGACTTTTGTTTCATTGCGTCTGATATTAGTTTCTGTTTTGATGCTCGAAACACAAAAGTAATATAATAATGAACACGTACAACAAATATCATCCAAATTACAAAAAGCATAATAAATAAGTACAAACTTAAACCGAAGTCTGAGCCTCAGCTGCAGAAGAATGAGAGAAATGTGTAGCAAGTCCAGACACGACCAGGACTGAACCAGGTCTGAACCAGATCTGAACCAGGTCTAAACCAGGTCTGAACCAGATCTGAACCAGGTCTAAACCAGGTCTGAACCAGATCTGAACCAGGTCTAAACCAGGTCTGAACCAGGTCTGAACCAGGTCTGAACCAGGTCTGAACCAGGTCTAAACCAGGTCTGAACCAGGTCTAAACCAGGTCTGAACCAGGTCTGAACCAGGTCTGAACCAGATCTGAACCAAGTCTGAACCAGGTCTTAACCAGGTCTGTCCCAGGTCTGTCCCAGGTCTGTCCCAGGTCTAAATCAGGTCTGAACCAGGTCTGAACCAGGTCTAAACCAGGTCTAAACCAGGTCTAAACCAGGTCTTAACCAGGTCTAAACCAGGTCTAAACCAGGTCTGAACCAGGTCTAAACCAGGTCTGAACCAGATCTGAACCAGGTCTAAACCAGGTCTAAACCAGGTCTGAACCAGATCTGAACCAGGTCTAAACCAGGTCTAAACTAGGTCTGAACCAGGTCTTAACCAGGTCTAAACCAGGTCTAAACCAGGTCTGAACCAGCTCTAAATCAGGTCTGAACCAGGTCTGAACCAGGTCTGAACCAGGTCTGAACCAGGTCTAAACCAGGTCTAAACCAGGTCTGAACCAGGTCTAAACCAGGTCTGAACCAGGTCTGAACCAGGTCTTAACCAGGTCTGTCCCAGGTCTGTCCCAGGTCTGTCCCAGGTCTAAATCAGGTCTGAACCAGGTCTGAACCAGGTCTAAACCAGGTCTAAACCAGGTCTTAACCAGGTCTAAACCAGGTCTAAACCAGGTCTGAACCAGGTCTGAACCAGGTCTGAACCAGGTCTAAATCAGGTCTAAACCAGGTCTGAACCAGGTCTGAACCAGGTCTGAACCAGGTCTGAACCAGGTCTAAACCAGGTCTAAACCAGGTCTGAACCAGGTTTGAACCAAGTCTGAACCAAGTCTGAACCAAGTCTGAACCAGGTCTTAACCAGGTCTAAACCAGGTAAAAACGTGCTCTGGACCTCAGATTAATCCGAGTCCAGACCTGAAACCACAGACCTCGCTCTGAGCTCAAACTGAACCAAAGGATTTCCTGTCTTTGTCTGTAACAAGTCCTACAAACATGACTGAAACAGGACTAAAGCAGTTCTAAAGGAGGACTAAGGTAGGTCTAAAGGAGGACTAAGGCAGGTCTAAAGGAGGACTAAGGAAGGTCTAAAGGAGGACTAAGGCAGGTCTAAAGGAGGACTAAGGCAGGTCTAAAGGAGGACTAAGGCAGGTCTAAAGGAGGACTAAGGCAGGTCTAAAGGAGGACTAAGGCAGGTCTAAAGCAGAACTAAGGCAGGACTAAAGCAGTACAAAGGCAGGACTAAAGCAGGTCTAAAGCAGGTCTATAGCAGGTCTAAAGCAGGACTAAAGCAGGACTAAAGCAGGTCTAAAGCAGGACTAAAGCAGGTGTAAAGCAGGTCCAAAGCAGGACTAAAGCAGGACAAAAGCAGGTCTAAAGCTGAAATAAAGCAGGTCTAAAGCTGAAATAAAGCAGGTATAAAGCTGAAATAAAGCAGGTATAAAGCTGAAATAAAGCAGGACTAAAGCAGGTCTAAAGCTGAAATAAAGCAGGACTAAAGCAGATCTAAAGCAGGACTACAGTAGGACTAAAGCTGAAAAAAAGCAGGACTAAAGCAGGACTAAAGCTGAAATAAAGCAGGACTGAAGCAGGACTAAAACAGGACTAAAGCAGGACTACAGTAGGACTAAAGCTGAAATAAAGCAGGTCTAAAGCAGGACTAAAGCAGATCTAAAGCAGGACTAAAGCAGGTCTACAGCAGGTCTACAGCAGGTCTACAGCAGGACTAAAGCAGGTCTAAAGCAGGACTAAAGCAGGTCTACAGCAGGTCTACAGCAGGACTAAAGCAGGTCTACAGCAGGACTAAAGCAGGTCTAAAGCAGGACTAAAGCAGGACTAAAGCAGGTCTACAGCAGGTCTACAGCAGGACTAAAGCAGGTCTACAGCAGGACTAAAGCAGGTCTAAAGCAGGACTAAAGCAGGACTAAAGCAGGTCTACAGCAGGTCTACAGCAGGACTAAAGCAGGACTAAAGCAGGTCTAAAGCAGGACTAAAGCAGGACTAAAGCAGGTCTACAGCAGGTCTACAGCAGGGCTAAAGCAGGTCTAAAGCAGGACTAAAGCAGGACTAAAGCAGGACTAAAGCAGGACTAAAGCAGGTCTAAACAGGAAGTGACGTGGAGTATTTCCCTTAAACAGGAGGAGCAACACATTTTTATGACATTAAAGGGCAATGATTGTAAATATTAGGTTAATGTCCTGCTGGTTAAAATCACTCATTAGATGTTATATGTTAGAACTACTAATAACCACAAAGCAGTAGAAAAGCGCAAATGGAATCATGTTTTTACAGTCATAGTAAGTGGATCATAAGCCCGAGCTCGCCAACCCGCTTCCAAACATCCACTAACGCACTCGTCAACTCGTCCCTTACATACTCATTTGTGGAGGTAAAATCGGACATTATTGTTGTAAATGGGCGTTTTTCAGATTAGACTACTTTCATATTTTCAAGAAAGACAGATGAAAACTTACTGAGCACAAGACTGAAGTGATCATAATCCTACATTTGGAGGAAAAACTAAAACACACAGTTTGGAAGTTCAATACCATTCTGCTTAATGACCCTTTGTAAATAAACTTCTATATAAGATAATCCTTTAATATCCACACAAGGGGAAATTTTGTTGTTACAACGCAGTAGAACAGGAGGAAAGGACAGATTATAGGAAGTTTCAAAAATACACTCTTAATAGAATTCTTGGGAACTCTTGGGAATTAAAATAAAATGGATAAATAAAAAATAAAAAGATAAAGATAATAATAATAAAATAATTATTATATCACTGCCTTATTAGAAGAAAAGTTAAATTTATTTGAAAAAGACAGAATGTTATATTTTCTAAATATAACAACGACCTGAGTTAAGGTCTGGATGACCAAAGGTATAAACGGAAATGAAAAGCTTTGATATGTTTGAATCCTTTGACTTGAAGAAACAGGAATTTTAGAGGTTTTTACAAATAAGTAGGTTTTATAACCAAAATTTAAAATTAAAGTAATTTTGGTACTTTTTATTGTTCACTTGGAAGTACTTTTAAGGCTACACGGTCTTATAAAGTACAAAACGAGCATCATATTGATGAAGTTTGCACATTATGTTTAGAGTAGAAGTAGTTGAGATTTGAAAGTAGAAAAACATATAATTCTATGTGGATTTTATGACCATTTAAACGCAGGGACCCTTTAAACACAATACTCTAGTACTACAGTAGTAATACACCCAAAAATATTTGGCATGCATTATTTACATATATTAGGGTCTAATAAATTTAGCTCAAGTTGGCCCACTTCACTTTAAAAATAATAATAATAATAAATCAATTATATATACATTTTAACAGTTGTATAGTTTACTCGGTGTGTAAAGTATAAAGTAAAAAACATATATACAAAAATGTATACATATATGTATAGGATGGAAGTAGATGAAGAAAAGGGTTTTGAAAGTAGAATAAAAACATCAATTTATGTAGATTTGAACATAAACTGACAGTCAAACCCCAAAACATACATCCTACTGTTTTAATGGCCCAGTCACGTGACGTCATAAACCAATCAGAGCCGACCTTTACTCCAACGCCAGTGACTTTTTATACTTTACAAAGTCTCTAAACTGTGTCTAAACCTAGACTAACCCAGGACTAAACTTGGACTAAAACAGGTTTAAAACAGGACTAAATCAGGTTTAGAGCGGGCCGTCGGAACAGATGCAGGGAACAGACCGTAAGCAGCGCGAGGGCGGAGAGATCTGCGGAAAAGTATGCGTAAACACCGCGCCAGACTCGCGTCAAACCGCGCCAGACTCGCGTCAAACCGCGGGCTCGGTTCGGGTCGGTTTACCTGAAGTTTAGTGCGGGTGAAGCCATAATCCAGCGGCGCTCTCCAACAGTTCCACAGACCTGACGCACGCACACTTCCGCCTCTCACCTGTGCGTCACGCGACTCAATGGCGGCATCTGGCGGCCAGTTGTGGCAAGTGCAGCGGAGCGCGGAGTGACTAGTGACATAACCATGCGCATGCGCAGTGCAGATCTAACGCAAAAGGTCTACAAGTTTTTAAGTGAAAAAGAAAATCGCCCAAAAACCTTTGATTTGTTGGAAGAAATCTTTGACTTGGAGAAACTTTTATTGGTATTTACAAATATGGAGAGGAGTACAGGAGGAGGTCAGAGGAGTACAGGAGGAGGTCAGAGGAGTACAGAGGACTACAGGAGGAGGTCAGAGGAGTACAGGAGGAGGTCAGAGGAGTACAGGAGGAGGTCAGAGGAGTACAGGAGGAGGTCAGAGGAGTACAGAGGACTACAGGAGGAGTACAGAGGACTACAGGAGGAGGTCAGAGGAGTACAGGAGGAGGTCAGAGGAGTACAGGAGGAGGTCAGAGGAGTACAAGAGGAGGTCAGAGGAGTGCAGGAGGAGGTCAGAGGAGTACAGAGGAGTACAGGAGGAGGTCAGAGGAGTGCAGGAGGAGGTCAGAGGAGTGCAGGAGGAGGTCAGAGGAGTACAGAGGACTACAGGAGGAGGTCAGAGGAGTACAGGAGGAGGTCAGAGGAGTACAGAGGAGTACAGGAGGAGGTCAGAGGAGTACAGGAGGAGGTCAGAGGAGTACAGAGGAGTACAGGAGGAGGTCAGAGGAGTACAGAGGAGTACAGGAGGAGGTCAGAGGAGTACAGGAGGAGGTCAGAGGAGTACAGGAGGAGGTCAGAGGAGTACAGAGGACTACAGGAGGAGGTCAGAGGAGTACAGGAGGAGGTCAGAGGAGTACAGGAGGAGGTCAGAGGAGTGCAGGAGGAGGTCAGAGGAGTACAGAGGAGTACAGGAGGAGGTCAGAGGAGTACAGGAGGAGGTCAGAGGAGTACAGAGGAGTACAGGAGGAGGTCAGAGGAGTACAGGAGGAGGTCAGAGGAGTGCAGGAGGAGGTCAGAGGAGTACAGAGGACTACAGGAGGAGGTCAGAGGAGTACAGGAGGAGGTCAGAGGAGTACAGAGGAGTACAGGAGGAGGTCAGAGGAGTACAGGAGGAGGTCAGAGGAGTACAGAGGAGTACAGGAGGAGGTCAGAGGAGTACAGAGGAGTACAGGAGGAGGTCAGAGGAGTACAGGAGGAGGTCAGAGGAGTGCAGGAGGAGGTCAGAGGAGTACAGGAGGAGGTCAGAGGAGTACAGGAGGAGGTCAGAGGAGTACAGGAGGAGGTCAGAGGAGTACAGAGGAGTACAGGAGGAGGTCAGAGGAGTACAGGAGGAGGTCAGAGGAGTGCAGGAGGAGGTCAGAGGAGTACAGGAGGAGGTCAGAGGAGTACAGGAGGAGGTCAGAGGAGTACAGGAGGAGGTCAGAGGAGTGCAGGAGGAGGTCAGAGGAGTACAGAGGACTACAGGAGGAGGTCAGAGGAGTACAGGAGGAGGTCAGAGGAGTACAGAGGAGTACAGGAGGAGGTCAGAGGAGTACAGGAGGAGGTCAGAGGAGTACAGGAGGAGGTCAGAGGAGTACAGAGGAGTACAGGAGGAGGTCAGAGGAGTACAGGAGGAGGTCAGAGGAGTGCAGGAGGAGGTCAGAGGAGTACAGGAGGAGGTCAGAGGAGTACAGGAGGAGGTCAGAGGAGTACAGGAGGAGGTCAGAGGAGTACAGAGGAGTACAGGAGGAGGTCAGAGGAGTACAGGAGGAGGTCAGAGGAGTGCAGGAGGAGGTCAGAGGAGTACAGGAGGAGGTCAGAGGAGTACAGGAGGAGGTCAGAGGAGTACAGGAGGAGGTCAGAGGAGTGCAGGAGGAGGTCAGAGGAGTACAGAGGACTACAGGAGGAGGTCAGAGGAGTACAGGAGGAGGTCAGAGGAGTACAGAGGAGTACAGGAGGAGGTCAGAGGAGTACAGGAGGAGGTCAGAGGAGTACAGAGGAGTACAGGAGGAGGTCAGAGGAGTACAGGAGGAGGTCAGAGGAGTACAGAGGACTACAGGAGGAGGTCAGAGGAGTACAGGAGGAGGTCAGAGGCGTACAGGAGGAGGTCAGAGGAGTACAGAGGACTACAGGAGGAGGTCAGAGGAGTGCAGGAGGAGGTCAGAGGAGTACAGAGGACTACAGGAGGAGGTCAGAGGAGTACAGGGGGAGGTCAGAGGCGTACAGGAGGAGGTCAGAGGAGTACAGAGGAGTACAGGAGGAGGTCAGAGGAGTACAGGAGGAGGTCAGAGGAGTACAGAGGAGTACAGGAGGAGGTCAGAGGAGTACAGGAGGAGGTCAGAGGAGTACAGAGGACTACAGGAGGAGGTCAGAGGAGTACAGAGGAGTACAGGAGGAGGTCAGAGGAGTACAGAGGAGTACAGGAGGAGGTCAGGAGAGTACAGGAGAAGGTCAGAGGAGTACAGAGGAGTACATGAGGAGGTCAGGAGAGTACAGGAGGAGGCCAGAGGAGTACAGGAGGAGGTCAGGAGAGTACAGGAGGAGGTCAGAGGAGTACAGGAGGAGGTCAGAGGAGTACAGAGGAGTACAGGAGGAGGTCAGAGGAGTACAGGAGGAGGCCATAGGAGTACAGGAGGAGGTCAGCGGAGTACAGGAGGAGGTCAGGAGTACAGGAGGAGGTCAGAGGAGTACAGGAGGAGGTCAGAGGAGTACAGAGGAGTACAGGAGGAGGTCAGAGGAGTACAGAGGAGTACAGGAGGAGGTCAGGGGAGTACAGGAGGAGGTCAGAGGAGTACAGGAGGAGGTCAGAGGAGTACAGAGGAGTACAAGAGGAGGTCAGAGGAGTACAGGAGGAGGTCAGAGGAGTACAGGAGGAGGTCAGAGGAGTACAGAAGGAGTACAGGAGGAGGTCAGAGGAGTACAGGAGGAGGTCAGAGGAGTACAGGAGGAGGTCAGAGGAGTGCAGGAGGAGGTCAGAGGAGTACAGGAGGAGGTCAGAGGAGTGCAGGAGGAGGTCAGAGGAGTACAGAGGACTACAGGAGGATGTCAGAGGAGTGCAGGAGGAGGTCAGAGGAGTACAGAGGAGTACAGGAGGAGGTCAGGGAGTACAGGAGGAGGTCAGAGGAGTACAGGAGGAGGTCAGAGGAGTACAGAGGAGTACAGGAGGAGGTCAGAGGAGTACAGGAGGAGGTCAGAGGAGTACAGGAGGAGGTCAGAGGAGTACAGAGGAGTACAGGAGGAGGTCAGAGGAGTACAGGAGGAGGTCAGAGGAGTACAGGAGGAGGTCAGAGGAGTGCAGGAGGAGGTCAGAGGAGTACAGGAGGAGGTCAGAGGAGTGCAGGAGGAGGTCAGAGGAGTACAGAGGACTACAGGAGGATGTCAGAGGAGTGCAGGAGGAGGTCAGAGGAGTACAGAGGACTACAGGAGGATGTCAGAGGAGTGCAGGAGGAGGTCAGAGGAGTACAGGAGGAGGTCAGAGGAGTACAGGAGGAGGTCAGAGGAGTACAGAGGACTACAGGAGGATGTCAGAGGAGTACAGGAGGAGGTCAGAGGAGTACAGAGGACTACAGGAGGATGTCAGAGGAGTGCAGGAGGAGGTCAGAGGAGTACAGGAGGAGGTCAGAGGAGTACAGAGGACTACAGGAGGAGGTCAGAGGAGTACAGGAGGAGGTCAGAGGAGTACAGAGGACTACAGGAGGATGTCAGAGGAGTACAGGAGGAGGTCAGAGGAGTGCAGGAGGAGGTCAGAGGAGTACAGACGACTACAGGAGGATGTCAGAGGAGTGCAGGAGGAGGTCAGAGGAGTACAGAGGACTACAGGAGGAGGTCAGAAGGAGTACAGGAGGAGGTCAGAGGAGTACAGAGGACTACAGGAGGATGTCAGAGGAGTACAGGAGGAGGTCAGAGGAGTACAGAGGACTACAGGAGGAGGTCAGAGGAGTACAGGAGGAGGTCAGAGGCGTACAGGAGGAGGTCAGAGGAGTACAGAGGAGTACAGGAGGAGGTCAGAGGAGTACAGGAGGAGGCCAGAGGAGTACAGAGGAGTACAGGAGGAGGTCAGAGGAGTACAGGAGGAGGTCAGAGAGTACAGAGGACTACAGGAGGAGGTCAGAGGAGTGACAGGAGGAGGTCAGAGGAGTACAGGAGGAGGTCAGAGGAGTACAGAGGACTACAGGAGGAGGTCAGAGGAGTACAGGAGGAGGTCAGAGGAGTACAGAGGAGTACAGGAGGAGGTCAGAGGAGTACAGGAGGAGGTCAGAGGAGTACAGAGGAGTACAGGAGGAGGTCAGAGGAGTACAGAGGAGTACAGGAGGAGGTCAGAGGAGTACAGGAGGAGGTCAGAGGAGTACAGGAGGAGGTCAGAGGAGTACAGAGGACTACAGGAGGAGGTCAGAGGAGTACAGGAGGAGGTCAGAGGAGTACAGAGGAGGAGTACAGGAGGAGGTCAGAGGAGTACAGGAGGAGGTCAGAGGAGTACAGGAGGAGTTCAGAGGAGTACAGAGGAGTACAGGAGGAGGTCAGAGGAGTACAGGAGGAGGTCAGAGGAGTACAGAGGAGTACAGGAGGAGGTCAGAGGAGTACAGGAGGAGGTCAGAGGAGTGCAGGAGGAGGTCAGAGGAGTACAGAGGACTACAGGAGGAGGTCAGAGGAGTACAGGAGGAGGTCAGAGGAGTACAGAGGAGTACAGGAGGAGGTCAGAGGAGTACAGGAGGAGGTCAGAGGAGTACAGAGGAGTACAGGAGGAGGTCAGAGGAGTACAGAGGAGTACAGGAGGAGGTCAGAGGAGTACAGGAGGAGGTCAGAGGAGTGCAGGAGGAGGTCAGAGGAGTACAGGAGGAGGTCAGAGGAGTACAGGAGGAGGTCAGAGGAGTACAGGAGGAGGTCAGAGGAGTACAGAGGAGTACAGGAGGAGGTCAGAGGAGTACAGGAGGAGGTCAGAGGAGTGCAGGAGGAGGTCAGAGGAGTACAGGAGGAGGTCAGAGGAGTACAGGAGGAGGTCAGAGGAGTACAGGAGGAGGTCAGAGGAGTGCAGGAGGAGGTCAGAGGAGTACAGAGGACTACAGGAGGAGGTCAGAGGAGTACAGGAGGAGGTCAGAGGAGTACAGAGGAGTACAGGAGGAGGTCAGAGGAGTACAGGAGGAGGTCAGAGGAGTACAGGAGGAGGTCAGAGGAGTACAGAGGAGTACAGGAGGAGGTCAGAGGAGTACAGGAGGAGGTCAGAGGAGTGCAGGAGGAGGTCAGAGGAGTACAGGAGGAGGTCAGAGGAGTACAGGAGGAGGTCAGAGGAGTACAGGAGGAGGTCAGAGGAGTACAGAGGAGTACAGGAGGAGGTCAGAGGAGTACAGGAGGAGGTCAGAGGAGTGCAGGAGGAGGTCAGAGGAGTACAGGAGGAGGTCAGAGGAGTACAGGAGGAGGTCAGAGGAGTACAGGAGGAGGTCAGAGGAGTGCAGGAGGAGGTCAGAGGAGTACAGAGGACTACAGGAGGAGGTCAGAGGAGTACAGGAGGAGGTCAGAGGAGTACAGAGGAGTACAGGAGGAGGTCAGAGGAGTACAGGAGGAGGTCAGAGGAGTACAGAGGAGTACAGGAGGAGGTCAGAGGAGTACAGGAGGAGGTCAGAGGAGTACAGAGGACTACAGGAGGAGGTCAGAGGAGTACAGGAGGAGGTCAGAGGCGTACAGGAGGAGGTCAGAGGAGTACAGAGGACTACAGGAGGAGGTCAGAGGAGTGCAGGAGGAGGTCAGAGGAGTACAGAGGACTACAGGAGGAGGTCAGAGGAGTACAGGGGGAGGTCAGAGGCGTACAGGAGGAGGTCAGAGGAGTACAGAGGAGTACAGGAGGAGGTCAGAGGAGTACAGGAGGAGGTCAGAGGAGTACAGAGGAGTACAGGAGGAGGTCAGAGGAGTACAGGAGGAGGTCAGAGGAGTACAGAGGACTACAGGAGGAGGTCAGAGGAGTACAGAGGAGTACAGGAGGAGGTCAGAGGAGTACAGAGGAGTACAGGAGGAGGTCAGGAGAGTACAGGAGAAGGTCAGAGGAGTACAGAGGAGTACATGAGGAGGTCAGGAGAGTACAGGAGGAGGCCAGAGGAGTACAGGAGGAGGTCAGGAGAGTACAGGAGGAGGTCAGAGGAGTACAGGAGGAGGTCAGAGGAGTACAGAGGAGTACAGGAGGAGGTCAGAGGAGTACAGGAGGAGGCCATAGGAGTACAGGAGGAGGTCAGCGGAGTACAGGAGGAGGTCAGGAGTACAGGAGGAGGTCAGAGGAGTACAGGAGGAGGTCAGAGGAGTACAGAGGAGTACAGGAGGAGGTCAGAGGAGTACAGAGGAGTACAGGAGGAGGTCAGGGGAGTACAGGAGGAGGTCAGAGGAGTACAGGAGGAGGTCAGAGGAGTACAGAGGAGTACAAGAGGAGGTCAGAGGAGTACAGGAGGAGGTCAGAGGAGTACAGGAGGAGGTCAGAGGAGTACAGAAGAGTACAGGAGGAGGTCAGAGGAGTACAGGAGGAGGTCAGAGGAGTACAGGAGGAGGTCAGAGGAGTGCAGGAGGAGGTCAGAGGAGTACAGGAGGAGGTCAGAGGAGTGCAGGAGGAGGTCAGAGGAGTACAGAGGACTACAGGAGGATGTCAGAGGAGTGCAGGAGGAGGTCAGAGGAGTACAGAGGAGTACAGGAGGAGGTCAGGGGAGTACAGGAGGAGGTCAGAGGAGTACAGGAGGAGGTCAGAGGAGTACAGAGGAGTACAGGAGGAGGTCAGAGGAGTACAGGAGGAGGTCAGAGGAGTACAGGAGGAGGTCAGAGGAGTACAGAGGAGTACAGGAGGAGGTCAGAGGAGTACAGGAAGAGGTCAGAGGAGTACAGGAGGAGGTCAGAGGAGTGCAGGAGGAGGTCAGAGGAGTACAGGAGGAAGTCAGAGGAGTGCAGGAGGAGGTCAGAGGAGTACAGAGGACTACAGGAGGATGTCAGAGGAGTGCAGGAGGAGGTCAGAGGAGTACAGAGGACTACAGGAGGATGTCAGAGGAGTGCAGGAGGAGGTCAGAGGAGTACAGGAGGAGGTCAGAGGAGTACAGGAGGAGGTCAGAGGAGTACAGAGGACTACAGGAGGATGTCAGAGGAGTACAGGAGGAAGTCAGAGGAGTGCAGGAGGAGGTCAGAGGAGTACAGAGGACTACAGGAGGATGTCAGAGGAGTGCAGGAGGAGGTCAGAGGAGTACAGAGGACTACAGGAGGATGTCAGAGGAGTGCAGGAGGAGGTCAGAGGAGTACAGGAGGAGGTCAGAGGAGTACAGGAGGAGGTCAGAGGAGTACAGAGGACTACAGGAGGATGTCAGAGGAGTGCAGGAGGAGGTCAGAGGAGTACAGGAGGAGGTCAGAGGAGTACAGAGGACTACAGGAGGAGGTCAGAAGAGTACAGGAGGAGGTCAGAGGAGAACAGAGGACTACAGGAGGATGTCAGAGGAGTGCAGGAGGAGGTCAGAGGAGTGCAGGAGGAGGTCAGAGGAGTACAGACGACTACAGGAGGATGTCAGAGGAGTGCAGGAGGAGGTCAGAGGAGTACAGAGGACTACAGGAGGAGGTCAGAAGAGTACAGGAGGAGGTCAGAGGAGTACAGAGGACTACAGGAGGATGTCAGAGGAGTACAGGAGGAGGTCAGAGGAGTACAGAGGACTACAGGAGGAGGTCAGAGGAGTACAGGAGGAGGTCAGAGGCGTACAGGAGGAGGTCAGAGGAGTACAGAGGAGTACAGGAGGAGGTCAGAGGAGTACAGGAGGAGGCCAGAGGAGTACAGAGGAGTACAGGAGGAGGTCAGAGGAGTACAGGCGGAGGTCAGGAGTACAGAGGACTACAGGAGGAGGTCAGAGGAGTGAAGGAGGAGGTCAGAGGAGTACAGGGGGAGGTCAGAGGAGTACAGAGGACTACAGGAGGAGGTCAGAGGAGTACAGGAGGAGGTCAGAGGAGTACAGAGGAGTACAGGAGGAGGTCAGAGGAGTACAGGAGGAGGTCAGAGGAGTACAGAGGAGTACAGGAGGAGGTCAGAGGAGTACAGAGGAGTACAGGAGGAGGTCAGAGGAGTACAGGAGGAGGTCAGAGGAGTACAGGAGGAGGTCAGAGGAGTACAGAGGACTACAGGAGGAGGTAAGAGGAGTACAGGAGGAGGTCAGAGGAGTACAGGAGGAGGTCAGAGGAGTGCAGGAGGAGGTCAGAGGAGTACAGAGGAGTACAGGAGGAGGTCAGAGGAGTACAGGAGGAGGTCAGAGGAGTACAGAGGAGTACAGGAGGAGGTCAGAGGAGTACAGGAGGAGGTCAGAGGAGTGCAGGAGGAGGTCAGAGGAGTACAGAGGACTACAGGAGGAGGTCAGAGGAGTACAGGAGGAGGTCAGAGGAGTACAGAGGAGTACAGGAGGAGGTCAGAGGAGTACAGGAGGAGGTCAGAGGAGTACAGAGGAGTACAGGAGGAGGTCAGAGGAGTACAGAGGAGTACAGGAGGAGGTCAGAGGAGTACAGGAGGAGGTCAGAGGAGTGCAGGAGGAGGTCAGAGGAGTACAGGAGGAGGTCAGAGGAGTACAGGAGGAGGTCAGAGGAGTACAGGAGGAGGTCAGAGGAGTACAGAGGAGTACAGGAGGAGGTCAGAGGAGTACAGGAGGAGGTCAGAGGAGTGCAGGAGGAGGTCAGAGGAGTACAGGAGGAGGTCAGAGGAGTACAGGAGGAGGTCAGAGGAGTACAGGAGGAGGTCAGAGGAGTGCAGGAGGAGGTCAGAGGAGTACAGAGGACTACAGGAGGAGGTCAGAGGAGTACAGGAGGAGGTCAGAGGAGTACAGAGGAGTACAGGAGGAGGTCAGAGGAGTACAGGAGGAGGTCAGAGGAGTACAGGAGGAGGTCAGAGGAGTACAGAGGAGTACAGGAGGAGGTCAGAGGAGTACAGAAGGAGGTCAGAGGAGTGCAGGAGGAGGTCAGAGGAGTACAGGAGGAGGTCAGAGGAGTACAGGAGGAGGTCAGAGGAGTACAGGAGGAGGTCAGAGGAGTACAGGAGGAGGTCAGGAGTACAGGAGGAGGTCAGAGGAGTACAGGAGGAGGTCAGAGGAGTGCAGGAGGAGGTCAGAGGAGTACAGGAGGAGGTCAGAGGAGTACAGGAGGAGGTCAGAGGAGTACAGGAGGAGGTCAGAGGAGTGCAGGAGGAGGTCAGAGGAGTACAGAGGACTACAGGAGGAGGTCAGAGGAGTACAGGAGGAGGTCAGAGGAGTACAGAGGAGTACAGGAGGAGGTCAGAGGAGTACAGGAGGAGGTCAGAGGAGTACAGAGGAGTACAGGAGGAGGTCAGAGGAGTACAGGAGGAGGTCAGAGGAGTACAGAGGACTACAGGAGGAGGTCAGAGGAGTACAGGAGGAGGTCAGAGGCGTACAGGAGGAGGTCAGAGGAGTACAGAGGACTACAGGAGGAGGTCAGAGGAGTGCAGGAGGAGGTCAGAGGAGTACAGAGGACTACAGGAGGAGGTCAGAGGAGTACAGGGGGAGGTCAGAGGCGTACAGGAGGAGGTCAGAGGAGTACAGAGGAGTACAGGAGGAGGTCAGAGGAGTACAGGAGGAGGTCAGAGGAGTACAGAGGAGTACAGGAGGAGGTCAGAGGAGTACAGGAGGAGGTCAGAGGAGTACAGAGGACTACAGGAGGAGGTCAGAGGAGTACAGAGGAGTACAGGAGGAGGTCAGAGGAGTACAGAGGAGTACAGGAGGAGGTCAGGAGAGTACAGGAGAAGGTCAGAGGAGTACAGAGGAGTACATGAGGAGGTCAGGAGAGTACAGGAGGAGGCCAGAGGAGTACAGGAGGAGGTCAGGAGAGTACAGGAGGAGGTCAGAGGAGTACAGGAGGAGGTCAGAGGAGTACAGAGGAGTACAGGAGGAGGTCAGAGGAGTACAGGAGGAGGCCATAGGAGTACAGGAGGAGGTCAGCGGAGTACAGGAGGAGGTCAGGAGTACAGGAGGAGGTCAGAGGAGTACAGGAGGAGGTCAGAGGAGTACAGAGGAGTACAGGAGGAGGTCAGAGGAGTACAGAGGAGTACAGGAGGAGGTCAGGGGAGTACAGGAGGAGGTCAGAGGAGTACAGGAGGAGGTCAGAGGAGTACAGAGGAGTACAAGAGGAGGTCAGAGGAGTACAGGAGGAGGTCAGAGGAGTACAGGAGGAGGTCAGAGGAGTACAGAGGAGTACAGGAGGAGGTCAGAGGAGTACAGGAGGAGGTCAGAGGAGTACAGGAGGAGGTCAGAGGAGTGCAGGAGGAGGTCAGAGGAGTACAGGAGGAGGTCAGAGGAGTGCAGGAGGAGGTCAGAGGAGTACAGAGGACTACAGGAGGATGTCAGAGGAGTGCAGGAGGAGGTCAGAGGAGTACAGAGGAGTACAGGAGGAGGTCAGGGGAGTACAGGAGGAGGTCAGAGGAGTACAGGAGGAGGTCAGAGGAGTACAGAGGAGTACAGGAGGAGGTCAGAGGAGTACAGGAGGAGGTCAGAGGAGTACAGGAGGAGGTCAGATGAGTACAGAGGAGTACAGGAGGAGGTCAGAGGAGTACAGGAGGAGGTCAGAGGAGTACAGGAGGAGGTCAGAGGAGTGCAGGAGGAGGTCAGAGGAGTACAGGAGGAAGTCAGAGGAGTGCAGGAGGAGGTCAGAGGAGTACAGAGGACTACAGGAGGATGTCAGAGGAGTGCAGGAGGAGGTCAGAGGAGTACAGAGGACTACAGGAGGATGTCAGAGGAGTGCAGGAGGAGGTCAGAGGAGTACAGGAGGAGGTCAGAGGAGTACAGGAGGAGGTCAGAGGAGTACAGAGGACTACAGGAGGATGTCAGAGGAGTGCAGGAGGAGGTCAGAGGAGTACAGAGGACTACAGGAGGATGTCAGAGGAGTGCAGGAGGAGGTCAGAGGAGTACAGGAGGAGGTCAGAGGAGTACAGAGGACTACAGGAGGAGGTCAGAAGAGTACAGGAGGAGGTCAGAGGAGAACAGAGGACTACAGGAGGATGTCAGAGGAGTGCAGGAGGAGGTCAGAGGAGTGCAGGAGGAGGTCAGAGGAGTACAGACGACTACAGGAGGATGTCAGAGGAGTGCAGGAGGAGGTCAGAGGAGTACAGAGGACTACAGGAGGAGGTCAGAAGAGTACAGGAGGAGGTCAGAGGAGTACAGAGGACTACAGGAGGATGTCAGAGGAGTACAGGAGGAGGTCAGAGGAGTACAGAGGACTACAGGAGGAGGTCAGAGGAGTACAGGAGGAGGTCAGAGGCGTACAGGAGGAGGTCAGAGGAGTACAGAGGAGTACAGGAGGAGGTCAGAGGAGTACAGGAGGAGGCCAGAGGAGTACAGAGGAGTACAGGAGGAGGTCAGAGGAGTACAGGCGGAGGTCAGGAGTACAGAGGACTACAGGAGGAGGTCAGAGGAGTGAAGGAGGAGGTCAGAGGAGTACAGAGGACTACAGGAGGAGGTCAGAGGAGTACAGGGGGAGGTCAGAGGCGTACAGGAGGAGGTCAGAGGAGTACAGAGGAGTACAGGAGGAGGTCAGAGGAGTACAGGAGGAGGTCAGAGGAGTACAGAGGAGTACAGGAGGAGGTCAGAGGAGTACAGGAGGAGGTCAGAGGAGTACAGAGGACTACAGGAGGAGGTCAGAGGAGTACAGAGGAGTACAGGAGGAGGTCAGAGGAGTACAGAGGAGTACAGGAGGAGGTCAGGAGAGTACAGGAGAAGGTCAGAGGAGTACAGAGGAGTACATGAGGAGGTCAGGAGAGTACAGGAGGAGGCCAGAGGAGTACAGTAGGAGGTCAGGAGAGTACAGGAGGAGGTCAGAGGAGTACAGGAGGAGGTGAGAGGAGTACAGAGGAGTACAGGAGGAGGTCAGAGGAGTACAGGAGGAGGTCAGAGGAGTACAGGAGGAGGTCAGAGGAGTGCAGGAGGAGGTCAGAGGAGTACAGGAGGAGGTCAGAGGAGTGCAGGAGGAGGTCAGAGGAGTACAGAGGACTACAGGAGGATGTCAGAGGAGTGCAGGAGGAGGTCAGAGGAGTACAGAGGAGTACAGGAGGAGGTCAGGGGAGTACAGGAGGAGGTCAGAGGAGTACAGGAGGAGGTCAGAGGAGTACAGAGGAGTACAGGAGGAGGTCAGAGGAGTACAGGAGGAGGTCAGAGGAGTACAGGAGGAGGTCAGATGAGTACAGAGGAGTACAGGAGGAGGTCAGAGGAGTACAGGAGGAGGTCAGAGGAGTACAGGAGGAGGTCAGAGGAGTGCAGGAGGAGGTCAGAGGAGTACAGGAGGAAGTCAGAGGAGTGCAGGAGGAGGTCAGAGGAGTACAGAGGACTACAGGAGGATGTCAGAGGAGTGCAGGAGGAGGTCAGAGGAGTACAGAGGACTACAGGAGGATGTCAGAGGAGTGCAGGAGGAGGTCAGAGGAGTACAGGAGGAGGTCAGAGGAGTACAGGAGGAGGTCAGAGGAGTACAGAGGACTACAGGAGGATGTCAGAGGAGTGCAGGAGGAGGTCAGAGGAGTACAGAGGACTACAGGAGGATGTCAGAGGAGTGCAGGAGGAGGTCAGAGGAGTACAGGAGGAGGTCAGAGGAGTACAGAGGACTACAGGAGGAGGTCAGAAGAGTACAGGAGGAGGTCAGAGGAGAACAGAGGACTACAGGAGGATGTCAGAGGAGTGCAGGAGGAGGTCAGAGGAGTGCAGGAGGAGGTCAGAGGAGTACAGACGACTACAGGAGGATGTCAGAGGAGTGCAGGAGGAGGTCAGAGGAGTACAGAGGACTACAGGAGGAGGTCAGAAGAGTACAGGAGGAGGTCAGAGGAGTACAGAGGACTACAGGAGGATGTCAGAGGAGTACAGGAGGAGGTCAGAGGAGTACAGAGGACTACAGGAGGAGGTCAGAGGAGTACAGGAGGAGGTCAGAGGCGTACAGGAGGAGGTCAGAGGAGTACAGAGGAGTACAGGAGGAGGTCAGAGGAGTACAGGAGGAGGCCAGAGGAGTACAGAGGAGTACAGGAGGAGGTCAGAGGAGTACAGGCGGAGGTCAGGAGTACAGAGGACTACAGGAGGAGGTCAGAGGAGTGAAGGAGGAGGTCAGAGGAGTACAGAGGACTACAGGAGGAGGTCAGAGGAGTACAGGGGGAGGTCAGAGGCGTACAGGAGGAGGTCAGAGGAGTACAGAGGAGTACAGGAGGAGGTCAGAGGAGTACAGGAGGAGGTCAGAGGAGTACAGAGGAGTACAGGAGGAGGTCAGAGGAGTACAGGAGGAGGTCAGAGGAGTACAGAGGACTACAGGAGGAGGTCAGAGGAGTACAGAGGAGTACAGGAGGAGGTCAGAGGAGTACAGAGGAGTACAGGAGGAGGTCAGGAGAGTACAGGAGAAGGTCAGAGGAGTACAGAGGAGTACATGAGGAGGTCAGGAGAGTACAGGAGGAGGCCAGAGGAGTACAGTAGGAGGTCAGGAGAGTACAGGAGGAGGTCAGAGGAGTACAGGAGGAGGTGAGAGGAGTACAGAGGAGTACAGGAGGAGGTCAGAGGAGTACAGGAGGAGGCCATAGGAGTACAGGAGGAGGTCAGCGGAGTACAGGAGGAGGTCAGGAGTACAGGAGGAGGTCAGAGGAGTACAGGAGGAGGTCAGAGGAGTACAGAGGAGTACAGGAGGAGGTCAGAGGAGTACAGAGGACTACAGGAGGAGGTCAGAGGAGTACAGGAGGAGGTCAGAGGCGTACAGAAGGAGGTCAGAGGAGTACAGAGGAGTACAGGAGGAGGTCAGAGGAGTACAGGAGGAGTACAGAGGAGGTCAGAGGAGTACAGGAGGAGGTCAGAGAAGTACAGGAGGAGGCCAGAGGAGTACAGGAGGAGGTCAGCGGAGTACAGGAGGAGGTCAGGAGTACAGGAGGAGGTCAGGGGAGTACAGGAGGAGGTCAGAGGAGTACAGAGGAGTACAGGAGGAGGTCAGAGGAGTACAGAGGAGTACAGGAGGAGGTCAGGGGAGTACAGGAGGAGGTCAGAGGAGTACAGGAGGAGGTCAGAGGAGTACAGGAGGAGGTCAGAGGAGTACAGAGGACTACAGGAGGATGTCATAGGAGTGCAGGAGGAGGTCAGAGGAGTACAGAGGACTACAGGAGGAGGTCAGAGGAGTGCAGGAGGAGGTCAGAGGAGTACAGAGGACTACAGGAGGAGGTCAGAGGAGTACAGAGGAGTACAGGAGGAGGTCAGGGGAGTACAGGAGGAGGTCAGAGGAGTACAGGAGGAGGCCAGAGGAGTACAGGAGGAGGTCAGCGGAGTACAGGAGGAGGTCAGGAGAGTACAGGAGGAGGTCAGAGGAGTACAGGAGGAGGTCAGAGGAGTACAGGAGGAGGTCAGAGGAGTACAGAGGAGTACAGGAGGAGGTCAGGAGAGTACAGGAGGAGGTCAGAGGAGTACAGGAGAGTATAGGAGGAGGTCAGAGGAGTACAGGAGGAGGCCAGAGGAGTACAGAGGAGTACAGGAGGAGGTCAGAGGAGTACACAGGAGTACAGGAGGAGGTCAGGGGAGTACAGGAGGAGGTCAGAGGAGTACAGGAGGAGGCCAGAGGAGTACAGGAGGAGGTCAGTGGAGTACAGGAGGAGGTCAGGAGAGTACAGGAGGAGGTCAGAGGAGTACAGAGGAGTACAGGAGGAGGTCAGGAGAGTACAGAGGAGTACAGGAGGAGGTCAGGGGAGTACAGGAGGAGGTCAGAGGAGTACAGGAGGAGGTCAGAGGAGTACAGGAGGAGGTCAGAGGAGTACAGAGGACTACAGGAGGATGTCAGAGGAGTGCAGGAGGAGGTCAGAGGAGTACAGAGGACTACAGGAGGAGGTCAGAGGAGTGCAGGAGGAGGTCAGAGGAGTACAGAGGACTACAGGAGGAGGTCAGAGGAGTACAGGAGGAGGTCAGAGGCGTACAGGAGGAGGTCAGAGGAGTACAGAGGAGTACAGGAGGAGGTCAGAGGAGTACAGGAGGAGGTCAGAGGAGTACAGAGGAGTACAGGAGGAGGTCAGAGGAGTACAGGAGGAGGTCAGGAGTACAGAGGACTACAGGAGGAGGTCAGAGGAGTGCAGGAGGAGGTCAGAGGAGTACAGGAGGAGGTCAGAGGCGTACAGGAGGAGGTCAGAGGAGTACAGAGGAGTACAGGAGGAGGTCAGAGGAGTACAGGAGGAGTACAGAGGAGGTCAGAGGAGTACAGGAGGAGGTCAGAAGAGTACAGGAGGAGGTCAGAGGAGCACAGGAGGAGGTCAGGAGTACAGGAGGAGGTCAGAGGAGTACAGGAGGAGGTCAGAGGAGTACAGGAGGAGGTCAGAGGAGTACAGAGGAGTACAGGAGGAGGTCAGAGGAGTACAGGAGGAGGTCAGGGGAGTACAGGAGGAGGTCAGAGGAGTACAGGAGGAGGTCAGAGGAGTACAGAGGACTACAGGAGGATGTCAGAGGAGTGCAGGAGGAGGTCAGAGGAGTACAGAGGACTACAGGAGGATGTCAGAGGAGTGCAGGAGGAGGTCAGAGGAGTACAGGAGGAGGTCAGAGGAGTACAGAGGACTACAGGAGGAGGTCAGAAGAGTACAGGAGGAGGTCAGAGGAGAACAGAGGACTACAGGAGGATGTCAGAGGAGTGCAGGAGGAGGTCAGAGGAGTGCAGGAGGAGGTCAGAGGAGTACAGACGACTACAGGAGGATGTCAGAGGAGTGCAGGAGGAGGTCAGAGGAGTACAGAGGACTACAGGAGGAGGTCAGAAGAGTACAGGAGGAGGTCAGAGGAGTACAGAGGAGTACAGGAGGAGGTCAGAGGAGTACAGGAGGAGGTCAGAGGAGTACAGGAGGAAGTCAGAGGAGTGCAGGAGGAGGTCAGAGGAGTACAGAGGACTACAGGAGGATGTCAGAGGAGTGCAGGAGGAGGTCAGAGGAGTACAGAGGACTACAGGAGGATGTCAGAGGAGTGCAGGAGGAGGTCAGAGGAGTACAGGAGGAGGTCAGAGGAGTACAGGAGGAGGTCAGAGGAGTACAGAGGACTACAGGAGGATGTCAGAGGAGTGCAGGAGGAGGTCAGAGGAGTACAGAGGACTACAGGAGGATGTCAGAGGAGTGCAGGAGGAGGTCAGAGGAGTACAGGAGGAGGTCAGAGGAGTACAGAGGACTACAGGAGGAGGTCAGAAGAGTACAGGAGGAGGTCAGAGGAGAACAGAGGACTACAGGAGGATGTCAGAGGAGTGCAGGAGGAGGTCAGAGGAGTGCAGGAGGAGGTCAGAGGAGTACAGACGACTACAGGAGGATGTCAGAGGAGTGCAGGAGGAGGTCAGAGGAGTACAGAGGACTACAGGAGGAGGTCAGAAGAGTACAGGAGGAGGTCAGAGGAGTACAGAGGACTACAGGAGGATGTCAGAGGAGTACAGGAGGAGGTCAGAGGAGTACAGAGGACTACAGGAGGAGGTCAGAGGAGTACAGGAGGAGGTCAGAGGCGTACAGGAGGAGGTCAGAGGAGTACAGAGGAGTACAGGAGGAGGTCAGAGGAGTACAGGAGGAGGCCAGAGGAGTACAGAGGAGTACAGGAGGAGGTCAGAGGAGTACAGGCGGAGGTCAGGAGTACAGAGGACTACAGGAGGAGGTCAGAGGAGTGAAGGAGGAGGTCAGAGGAGTACAGAGGACTACAGGAGGAGGTCAGAGGAGTACAGGGGGAGGTCAGAGGCGTACAGGAGGAGGTCAGAGGAGTACAGAGGAGTACAGGAGGAGGTCAGAGGAGTACAGGAGGAGGTCAGAGGAGTACAGAGGAGTACAGGAGGAGGTCAGAGGAGTACAGGAGGAGGTCAGAGGAGTACAGAGGACTACAGGAGGAGGTCAGAGGAGTACAGAGGAGTACAGGAGGAGGTCAGAGGAGTACAGAGGAGTACAGGAGGAGGTCAGGAGAGTACAGGAGAAGGTCAGAGGAGTACAGAGGAGTACATGAGGAGGTCAGGAGAGTACAGGAGGAGGCCAGAGGAGTACAGTAGGAGGTCAGGAGAGTACAGGAGGAGGTCAGAGGAGTACAGGAGGAGGTGAGAGGAGTACAGAGGAGTACAGGAGGAGGTCAGAGGAGTACAGGAGGAGGCCATAGGAGTACAGGAGGAGGTCAGCGGAGTACAGGAGGAGGTCAGGAGTACAGGAGGAGGTCAGAGGAGTACAGGAGGAGGTCAGAGGAGTACAGAGGAGTACAGGAGGAGGTCAGAGGAGTACAGAGGACTACAGGAGGAGGTCAGAGGAGTACAGGAGGAGGTCAGAGGCGTACAGAAGGAGGTCAGAGGAGTACAGAGGAGTACAGGAGGAGGTCAGAGGAGTACAGGAGGAGTACAGAGGAGGTCAGAGGAGTACAGGAGGAGGTCAGAGAAGTACAGGAGGAGGCCAGAGGAGTACAGGAGGAGGTCAGCGGAGTACAGGAGGAGGTCAGGAGTACAGGAGGAGGTCAGGGGAGTACAGGAGGAGGTCAGAGGAGTACAGAGGAGTACAGGAGGAGGTCAGAGGAGTACAGAGGAGTACAGGAGGAGGTCAGGGGAGTACAGGAGGAGGTCAGAGGAGTACAGGAGGAGGTCAGAGGAGTACAGGAGGAGGTCAGAGGAGTACAGAGGACTACAGGAGGATGTCATAGGAGTGCAGGAGGAGGTCAGAGGAGTACAGAGGACTACAGGAGGAGGTCAGAGGAGTGCAGGAGGAGGTCAGAGGAGTACAGAGGACTACAGGAGGAGGTCAGAGGAGTACAGAGGAGTACAGGAGGAGGTCAGGGGAGTACAGGAGGAGGTCAGAGGAGTACAGGAGGAGGCCAGAGGAGTACAGGAGGAGGTCAGCGGAGTACAGGAGGAGGTCAGGAGAGTACAGGAGGAGGTCAGAGGAGTACAGGAGGAGGTCAGAGGAGTACAGGAGGAGGTCAGAGGAGTACAGAGGAGTACAGGAGGAGGTCAGGAGAGTACAGGAGGAGGTCAGAGGAGTACAGGAGAGTATAGGAGGAGGTCAGAGGAGTACAGGAGGAGGCCAGAGGAGTACAGAGGAGTACAGGAGGAGGTCAGAGGAGTACACAGGAGTACAGGAGGAGGTCAGGGGAGTACAGGAGGAGGTCAGAGGAGTACAGGAGGAGGCCAGAGGAGTACAGGAGGAGGTCAGTGGAGTACAGGAGGAGGTCAGGAGAGTACAGGAGGAGGTCAGAGGAGTACAGAGGAGTACAGGAGGAGGTCAGGAGAGTACAGAGGAGTACAGGAGGAGGTCAGGGGAGTACAGGAGGAGGTCAGAGGAGTACAGGAGGAGGTCAGAGGAGTACAGGAGGAGGTCAGAGGAGTACAGAGGACTACAGGAGGATGTCAGAGGAGTGCAGGAGGAGGTCAGAGGAGTACAGAGGACTACAGGAGGAGGTCAGAGGAGTGCAGGAGGAGGTCAGAGGAGTACAGAGGACTACAGGAGGAGGTCAGAGGAGTACAGGAGGAGGTCAGAGGCGTACAGGAGGAGGTCAGAGGAGTACAGAGGAGTACAGGAGGAGGTCAGAGGAGTACAGGAGGAGGTCAGAGGAGTACAGAGGAGTACAGGAGGAGGTCAGAGGAGTACAGGAGGAGGTCAGGAGTACAGAGGACTACAGGAGGAGGTCAGAGGAGTGCAGGAGGAGGTCAGAGGAGTACAGGAGGAGGTCAGAGGCGTACAGGAGGAGGTCAGAGGAGTACAGAGGAGTACAGGAGGAGGTCAGAGGAGTACAGGAGGAGTACAGAGGAGGTCAGAGGAGTACAGGAGGAGGTCAGAAGAGTACAGGAGGAGGTCAGAGGAGCACAGGAGGAGGTCAGGAGTACAGGAGGAGGTCAGAGGAGTACAGGAGGAGGTCAGAGGAGTACAGGAGGAGGTCAGAGGAGTACAGAGGAGTACAGGAGGAGGTCAGAGGAGTATAGGAGGAGGTCAGGGGAGTACAGGAGGAGGTCAGAGGAGTACAGGAGGAGGTCAGAGGAGTACAGAGGACTACAGGAGGATGTCAGAGGAGTGCAGGAGGAGGTCAGAGGAGTACAGAGGACTACAGGAGGATGTCAGAGGAGTGCAGGAGGAGGTCAGAGGAGTACAGGAGGAGGTCAGAGGAGTACAGAGGACTACAGGAGGAGGTCAGAAGAGTACAGGAGGAGGTCAGAGGAGAACAGAGGACTACAGGAGGATGTCAGAGGAGTGCAGGAGGAGGTCAGAGGAGTGCAGGAGGAGGTCAGAGGAGTACAGACGACTACAGGAGGATGTCAGAGGAGTGCAGGAGGAGGTCAGAGGAGTACAGAGGACTACAGGAGGAGGTCAGAAGAGTACAGGAGGAGGTCAGAGGAGTACAGAGGACTACAGGAGGATGTCAGAGGAGTACAGGAGGAGGTCAGAGGAGTACAGAGGACTACAGGAGGAGGTCAGAGGAGTACAGGAGGAGGTCAGAGGCGTACAGGAGGAGGTCAGAGGAGTACAGAGGAGTACAGGAGGAGGTCAGAGGAGTACAGGAGGAGGCCAGAGGAGTACAGAGGAGTACAGGAGGAGGTCAGAGGAGTACAGGCGGAGGTCAGGAGTACAGAGGACTACAGGAGGAGGTCAGAGGAGTGAAGGAGGAGGTCAGAGGAGTACAGAGGACTACAGGAGGAGGTCAGAGGAGTACAGGGGGAGGTCAGAGGCGTACAGGAGGAGGTCAGAGGAGTACAGAGGAGTACAGGAGGAGGTCAGAGGAGTACAGGAGGAGGTCAGAGGAGTACAGAGGAGTACAGGAGGAGGTCAGAGGAGTACAGGAGGAGGTCAGAGGAGTACAGAGGACTACAGGAGGAGGTCAGAGGAGTACAGAGGAGTACAGGAGGAGGTCAGAGGAGTACAGAGGAGTACAGGAGGAGGTCAGGAGAGTACAGGAGAAGGTCAGAGGAGTACAGAGGAGTACATGAGGAGGTCAGGAGAGTACAGGAGGAGGCCAGAGGAGTACAGTAGGAGGTCAGGAGAGTACAGGAGGAGGTCAGAGGAGTACAGGAGGAGGTCAGAGGAGTACAGAGGAGTACAGGAGGAGGTCAGAGGAGTACAGGAGGAGGCCATAGGAGTACAGGAGGAGGTCAGCGGAGTACAGGAGGAGGTCAGGAGTACAGGAGGAGGTCAGAGGAGTACAGGAGGAGGTCAGAGGAGTACAGAGGAGTACAGGAGGAGGTCAGAGGAGTACAGAGGACTACAGGAGGAGGTCAGAGGAGTACAGGAGGAGGTCAGAGGCGTACAGAAGGAGGTCAGAGGAGTACAGAGGAGTACAGGAGGAGGTCAGAGGAGTACAGGAGGAGTACAGAGGAGGTCAGAAGAGTACAGGAGGAGGTCAGAGGAGTACAGGAGGAGGCCAGAGGAGTACAGGAGGAGGTCAGCGGAGTACAGGAGGAGGTCAGGAGTACAGGAGGAGGTCAGGGGAGTACAGGAGGAGGTCAGAGGAGTACAGAGGAGTACAGGAGGAGGTCAGAGGAGTACAGAGGAGTACAGGAGGAGGTCAGGGGAGTACAGGAGGAGGTCAGAGGAGTACAGGAGGAGGTCAGAGGAGTACAGGAGGAGGTCAGAGGAGTACAGAGGACTACAGGAGGATGTCATAGGAGTGCAGGAGGAGGTCAGAGGAGTACAGAGGACTACAGGAGGAGGTCAGAGGAGTGCAGGAGGAGGTCAGAGGAGTACAGAGGACTACAGGAGGAGGTCAGAGGAGTACAGAGGAGTACAGGAGGAGGTCAGGGGAGTACAGGAGGAGGTCAGAGGAGTACAGGAGGAGGCCAGAGGAGTACAGGAGGAGGTCAGCGGAGTACAGGAGGAGGTCAGGAGAGTACAGGAGGAGGTCAGAGGAGTACAGGAGGAGGTCAGAGGAGTACAGGAGGAGGTCAGAGGAGTACAGAGGAGTACAGGAGGAGGTCAGGAGAGTACAGGAGGAGGTCAGAGGAGTACAGGAGAGTATAGGAGGAGGTCAGAGGAGTACAGGAGGAGGCCAGAGGAGTACAGAGGAGTACAGGAGGAGGTCAGAGGAGTACACAGGAGTACAGGAGGAGGTCAGGGGAGTACAGGAGGAGGTCAGAGGAGTACAGGAGGAGGCCAGAGGAGTACAGGAGGAGGTCAGTGGAGTACAGGAGGAGGTCAGGAGAGTACAGGAGGAGGTCAGAGGAGTACAGAGGAGTACAGGAGGAGGTCAGGAGAGTACAGAGGAGTACAGGAGGAGGTCAGGGGAGTACAGGAGGAGGTCAGAGGAGTACAGGAGGAGGTCAGAGGAGTACAGGAGGAGGTCAGAGGAGTACAGAGGACTACAGGAGGATGTCAGAGGAGTGCAGGAGGAGGTCAGAGGAGTACAGAGGACTACAGGAGGAGGTCAGAGGAGTGCAGGAGGAGGTCAGAGGAGTACAGAGGACTACAGGAGGAGGTCAGAGGAGTACAGGAGGAGGTCAGAGGCGTACAGGAGGAGGTCAGAGGAGTACAGAGGAGTACAGGAGGAGGTCAGAGGAGTACAGGAGGAGGTCAGAGGAGTACAGAGGAGTACAGGAGGAGGTCAGAGGAGTACAGGAGGAGGTCAGGAGTACAGAGGACTACAGGAGGAGGTCAGAGGAGTGCAGGAGGAGGTCAGAGGAGTACAGGAGGAGGTCAGAGGCGTACAGGAGGAGGTCAGAGGAGTACAGAGGAGTACAGGAGGAGGTCAGAGGAGTACAGGAGGAGTACAGAGGAGGTCAGAGGAGTACAGGAGGAGGTCAGAAGAGTACAGGAGGAGGTCAGAGGAGCACAGGAGGAGGTCAGGAGTACAGGAGGAGGTCAGAGGAGTACAGGAGGAGGTCAGAGGAGTACAGGAGGAGGTCAGAGGAGTACAGAGGAGTACAGGAGGAGGTCAGAGGAGTACAGGAGGAGGTCAGGGGAGTACAGGAGGAGGTCAGAGGAGTACAGGAGGAGGCCAGAGGAGTACAGGAGGAGGTCAGCGGAGTACAGGAGGAGGTCAGGAGAGTACAGGAGGAGGTCAGAGGAGTACAGGAGGAGGTAAGAGGAGTACAGGAGGAGGTCAGAGGAGTACAGAGGAGTACAGGAGGAAGTCAGGAGAGTACAGGAGGAGGTCAGAGGAGTACAGGAGAGTACAGGAGGAGGTCAGAGGAGTACAGGAGGAGGCCAGAGGAGTACAGAGGAGTACAGGAGGAGGTCAGAGGAGTACAGAGGATTACAGGAGGAGGTCAGGCGAGTACAGGAGGAGGTCAGAGGAGTACAGGAGGAGGCCAGAGGAGTACAGGAGGAGGTCAGAGGAGTACAGGAGGAGGTCAGGAGAGTACAGGAGGAGGTCAGAGGAGTACAGAGGAGTACAGGAGGAGGTCAGGAGAGTACAGAAAGAGGTCAGAGGAGTACAGGAGGAGGTCAGAGGAGTACAGGAGGAGGTCAGAGGAGTACAGAGGAGTACAGGAGGAGGTCAGAGGGGTACAGAGGAGTATAGGAGGAGGTCAGGGGAGTACAGGAGGAGGTCAGAGGAGTACAGGAGGAGGACAGAGGAGTACAGGAGGAGGTCAGGAGAGTACAGGAGGAGGTCAGAGGAGTACAGGAGGAGGTCAGAGGAGTACAGAGGAGTACAGGAGGAGGTCAGAGGAGTACAGGAGGAGGCCAGAGGAGTACAGGAGGAGGTCAGCGGAGTACAGGAGGAGGTCAGGAGTACAGGAGGAGGTCAGAGGAGTACAGGAGGAGGTCAGAGGAGTACAGAGGAGTACAGGAGGAGGTCAGAGGAGTACAGAGGAGTACAGGAGGAGGTCAGGGGAGTACAGGAGGAGGTCAGAGGAGTACAGGAGGAGGTCAGAGGAGTACAGGAGGAGGTCAGAGGAGTACAGAGGACTACAGGAGGATGTCAGAGGAGTGCAGGAGGAGGTCAGAGGAGTACAGAGGACTACAGGAGGAGGTCAGAGGAGTGCAGGAGGAGGTCAGAGGAGTACAGAGGACTACAGGAGGAGGTCAGAGGAGTACAGAGGAGTACAGGAGGAGCTCAGGGGAGTACAGGAGGAGGTCAGAGGAGTACAAGAGGAGGCCAGAGGAGTACAGGAGGAGGTCAGCGGAGTACAGGAGGCGGTCAGGAGTACAGGAGGAGGTCAGAGGAGTACAGGAGGAGGTCAGAGGAGTACAGAGGAGTACAGGAGGAGGTCAGAGGAGTACAGAGGACTACAGGAGGATGTCAGAGGAGTACAGGAGGAGGTCAGAGGAGTACAGAGGACTACAGGAGGAGGTCAGATGAGTACAGGAGGAGGTCAGAGGCGTACAGGAGGAGGTCAGAGGAGTACAGAGGAGTACAGGAGGAGGTCAGAGGAGTACAGGAGGAGGTCAGAGGAGTACAGAGGAGTACAGGAGGAGGTCAGAGGAGTACAGGAGGAGGTCAGGAGTACAGAGGACTACAGGAGGAGGTCAGAGGAGTGCAGGAGGAGGTCAGAGGAGTACAGAGGACTACAGGAGGAGGTCAGAGGAGTACAGGAGGAGGTCAGAGGCGTACAGGAGGAGGCCAGAGGAGTACAGAGGAGTACAGGAGGAGGTCAGAGGAGTACAGGAGGAGCTAAGAGGAGTACAGAGGAGTGCAGGAGGAGGTCAGAGGAGTACAGGAGGAGGTCAGAGGAGTACAGAGGACTACAGGAGGAGGTCAGAGGAGTACAGAGGAGTACAGGAGGAGGTCAGAGGAGTACAGAGGAGTACAGGGGGAGGTCAGGAGAGTACAGGAGGAGGTCAGAGGAGTACAGGAGGAGGTCAGAGGAGTACAGTGGAGTACAGGAGGAGGTCAGGAGAGTACAGGAGGAGGTCAGAGGAGTACAGGAGAGTATAGGAGGAGGTCAGAGGAGTACAGGAGGAGGCCAGAGGAGTACAGAGGAGTACAGGAGGAGGTCAGAGGAGTACAGAGGAGTACAGGAGGAGGTCAGGGGAGTACAGGAGGAGGTCAGAGGAGTACAGGAGGAGGCCAGAGGAGTACAGGAGGAGGTCAGTGGAGTACAGGAGGAGGTCAGGAGAGTACAGGAGGAGGTCAGAGGAGTACAGAGGAGTACAGGAGGAGGTCAGGAGAGTACAGAGGAGTACAGGAGGAGGTCAGGGGAGTACAGGAGGAGGTCAGAGGAGTACAGGAGGAGGTCAGAGGAGTACAGGAGGAGGTCAGAGGAGTACAGAGGACTACAGGAGGATGTCAGAGGAGTGCAGGAGGAGGTCAGAGGAGTACAGAGGACTACAGGAGGAGGTCAGAGGAGTGCAGGAGGAGGTCAGAGGAGTACAGAGGACTACAGGAGGAGGTCAGAGGAGTACAGGAGGAGGTCAGAGGCGTACAGGAGGAGGTCAGAGGAGTACAGAGGAGTACAGGAGGAGGTCAGAGGAGTACAGGAGGAGGTCAGAGGAGTACAGAGGAGTACAGGAGGAGGTCAGAGGAGTACAGGAGGAGGTCAGGAGTACAGAGGACTACAAGAGGAGGTCAGAGGAGTGCAGGAGGAGGTCAGAGGAGTACAGGAGGAGGTCAGAGGCGTACAGGAGGAGGTCAGAGGAGTACAGAGGAGTACAGGAGGAGGTCAGAGGAGTACAGGAGGAGTACAGAGGAGGTCAGAGGAGTACAGGAGGAGGTCAGAAGAGTACAGGAGGAGGTCAGAGGAGCACAGGAGGAGGTCAGGAGTACAGGAGGAGGTCAGAGGAGTACAGGAGGAGGTCAGAGGAGTACAGGAGGAGGTCAGAGGAGTACAGAGGAGTACAGGAGGAGGTCAGAGGAGTACAGGAGGAGGTCAGGGGAGTACAGGAGGAGGTCAGAGGAGTACAGGAGGAGGCCAGAGGAGTACAGGAGGAGGTCAGCGGAGTACAGGAGGAGGTCAGGAGAGTACAGGAGGAGGTCAGAGGAGTACAGGAGGAGGTAAGAGGAGTACAGGAGGAGGTCAGAGGAGTACAGAGGAGTACAGGAGGAGGTCAGGAGAGTACAGGAGGAGGTCAGAGGAGTACAGGAGAGTACAGGAGGAGGTCAGAGGAGTACAGGAGGAGGCCAGAGGAGTACAGAGGAGTACAGGAGGAGGTCAGAGGAGTACAGAGGATTACAGGAGGAGGTCAGGCGAGTACAGGAGGAGGTCAGAGGAGTACAGGAGGAGGCCAGAGGAGTACAGGAGGAGGTCAGAGGAGTACAGGAGGAGGTCAGGAGAGTACAGGAGGAGGTCAGAGGAGTACAGAGGAGTACAGGAGGAGGTCAGGAGAGTACAGAAAGAGGTCAGAGGAGTACAGGAGGAGGTCAGAGGAGTACAGGAGGAGGTCAGAGGAGTACAGAGGAGTACAGGAGGAGGTCAGAGGGGTACAGAGGAGTATAGGAGGAGGTCAGGGGAGTACAGGAGGAGGTCAGAGGAGTACAGGAGGAGGACAGAGGAGTACAGGAGGAGGTCAGGAGAGTACAGGAGGAGGTCAGAGGAGTACAGGAGGAGGTCAGAGGAGTACAGAGGAGTACAGGAGGAGGTCAGAGGAGTACAGGAGGAGGCCAGAGGAGTACAGGAGGAGGTCAGCGGAGTACAGGAGGAGGTCAGGAGTACAGGAGGAGGTCAGAGGAGTACAGGAGGAGGTCAGAGGAGTACAGAGGAGTACAGGAGGAGGTCAGAGGAGTACAGAGGAGTACAGGAGGAGGTCAGGGGAGTACAGGAGGAGGTCAGAGGAGTACAGGAGGAGGTCAGAGGAGTACAGGAGGAGGTCAGAGGAGTACAGAGGACTACAGGAGGATGTCAGAGGAGTGCAGGAGGAGGTCAGAGGAGTACAGAGGACTACAGGAGGAGGTCAGAGGAGTGCAGGAGGAGGTCAGAGGAGTACAGAGGACTACAGGAGGAGGTCAGAGGAGTACAGAGGAGTACAGGAGGAGCTCAGGGGAGTACAGGAGGAGGTCAGAGGAGTACAAGAGGAGGCCAGAGGAGTACAGGAGGAGGTCAGCGGAGTACAGGAGGCGGTCAGGAGTACAGGAGGAGGTCAGAGGAGTACAGGAGGAGGTCAGAGGAGTACAGAGGAGTACAGGAGGAGGTCAGAGGAGTACAGAGGACTACAGGAGGATGTCAGAGGAGTACAGGAGGAGGTCAGAGGAGTACAGAGGACTACAGGAGGAGGTCAGATGAGTACAGGAGGAGGTCAGAGGCGTACAGGAGGAGGTCAGAGGAGTACAGAGGAGTACAGGAGGAGGTCAGAGGAGTACAGGAGGAGGTCAGAGGAGTACAGAGGAGTACAGGAGGAGGTCAGAGGAGTACAGGAGGAGGTCAGGAGTACAGAGGACTACAGGAGGAGGTCAGAGGAGTGCAGGAGGAGGTCAGAGGAGTACAGAGGACTACAGGAGGAGGTCAGAGGAGTACAGGAGGAGGTCAGAGGCGTACAGGAGGAGGTCAGAGGAGTACAGAGGAGTACAGGAGGAGGTCAGAGGAGTACAGGAGGAGCTAAGAGGAGTACAGAGGAGTGCAGGAGGAGGTCAGAGGAGTACAGGAGGAGGTCAGAGGAGTACAGAGGACTACAGGAGGAGGTCAGAGGAGTACAGAGGAGTACAGGAGGAGGTCAGAGGAGTACAGAGGAGTACAGGGGGAGGTCAGGAGAGTACAGGAGGAGGTCAGAGGAGTACAGAGGAGTACAGGAGGAGGTCAGGAGAGTACAGGAGGAGGCCAGAGGAGTACAGGAGGAGGTCAGGAGAGTACAGGAGGAGGTCAGAGGAGTACAGGAGGATGTCAGAGGAGTACAGAGGAGTACAGGAGGAGGTCAGAGGAGTACAGGAGGAGGCCAGAGGAGTACAGGAGGAGGTCAGCGGAGTACAGGAGGAGGTCAGGAGTACAGGAGGAGGTCAGAGGAGTACAGGAGGAGGTCAGAGGAGTACAGAGGAGTACAGGAGGAGGTCAGAGGAGTACAGAGGAGTAGAGGAGGAGGTCAGAGGAGTACAGGAGGAGGTCAGAGGAGTACAGGAGGAGGTCAGAGGAGTACAGAGGATAACAGGAGGATGTCAGAGGAGTGCAGGAGGAGGTCAGAGGAGTACAGAGGACTACAGGAGGAGGTCAGAGGAGTGCAGGAGGAGGTCAGAGGAGTACAGAGGACTACAGGAGGAGGTCAGAGGAGTACAGGAGGAGGTCAGAGGCATACAGGAGGAGGTCAGAGGAGTACAGAGGAGTACAGGAGGAGGTCAGAGGAGTACAGGAGGAGGTCAGAGGAGTACAGAGGAGTACAGGAGGAGGTCAGAGGAGTACAGGAGGAGGTCAGGAGTACAGAGGACTACAGGAGGAGGTCAGAGGAGTGCAGGAGGAGGTCAGAGGAGGTCAGAGGAGTACAGGAGGAGGTCAGAGGCGTACAGGAGGAGGTCAGAGGAGTACAGGAGTACAGGAGGAGGTCAGAGGAGTACAGGAGGAGTACAGAGGAGGTCAGAGGAGTACAGGAGGAGGTCAGAGGAGTACAGGAGGAGGTCAGAGGAGCACAGGAGGAGGTCAGGAGTACAGGAGGAGGTCAGAGGAGTACAGGAGGAGGTCAGAGGAGTACAGGAGGAGGTCAGAGGAGTACAGAGGAGTACAGGAGGAGGTCAGAGGAGTACAGAGGAGTACAGGAGGAGGTCAGGGGAGTACAGGAGGAGGTCAGAGGAGTACAGGAGGAGGCCAGAGGAGTACAGGAGGAGGTCAGCGGAGTACAGGAGGAGGTCAGGAGAGTACAGGAGGAGGTCAGAGGAGTACAGGAGGAGGTCAGAGGAGTACAGGAGGAGGTCAGAGGAGTACAGAGGAGTACAGGAGGAGGTCAGGAGAGTACAGGAGGAGGTCAGAGGAGTACAGGAGAGTACAGGAGGAGGTCAGAGGAGTACAGGAGGAGGTCAGAGGAGTACAGAGGAGTACAGGAGGAGGTCAGAGGAGTACAGGAGGAGGTCAGAGAAGTACAGAGGAGTACAGGAGGAGGTCAGAGGAGTACAGGAGGAGGTCAGCGGAGTACAGGAGGAGGTCAGGAGTACAGGAGGAGTACAGGAGGTCAGAGGAGTACAGAGGAGTACAGGAGGAGGTCAGAGGAGTACAGAGGAGTACAGGAGGAGGTCAGAGGAGTACAGGAGGAGGCCAGAGGAGTACAGGAGGAGGTCAGCGGAGTACAGGAGGAGGCCAGAGGAGTACAGGAGGAGGTCAGCGGAGTACAGGAGGATCAGAGGAGTACAGGAGGAGGTCAGAGGAGTACAGGAGGAGGTCAGAGGAGTACAGAGGAGTACAGGAGGAGGTCAGAGGAGTACAGAGGAGTACAGGAGGAGGTCAGAGGAGTACAGAGGAGTACGGGAGGAGGTCAGGGGAGTACAGGAGGAGGTCAGAGGAGTACAGGAGGAGGCCAGAGGAGTACAGGAGGAGGTCAGCGGAGTACAGGAGGAGGTCAGGAGTACAGGAGGAGGTCAGGGGAGTACAGGAGGAGGTCAGGAGTACAGGAGGAGGTCAGAGGAGTACAGGAGGAGGTCAGAGGAGTACAGGGGAGGTCAGGAGTACAGGAGGAGGTCAGATGAGTGCAGGAGGAGGTCAGAGGAGTACAGAGGAGGTCAGAGGAGCACAGGAGGAGGTCAGGAGTACAGGAGGAGGTCAGAGGAGTACAAGGAGGAGGTCAGAGGAGTACAGGGGAGGTCAGGAGTACAGGAGGAGGTCAGAGAGTACAGGAGGAGGTCAGAGGAGTACAGGAGGAGGTCGTGGGTGCAGGTTTGTCTCCAGTCGGCACGAGGAGCGCTCTGATGGGCTCCAGGCTCCATTCGCAAAATAGTTTTTCACTCATATTTAGCTCAACGACAATAATGCACTGCAGCGATTATGTAAAACCAAACATATAAGCTCCTCCTTCTTTTGCCAAAAACTGGACAACTCGGGTCCATTCGCTCCAAGCGATTCTCAAAACGGGGTTTATAGACGAAGTTGTGAACGCGCGTGTTTTCAACTAGTTTGTTCACAAAGACCGGAGTTTTAACCACTCATGCTGTCTGCTGGTATAGAAAGGTATTGGTGCACATTTTGTCGCCGCGGTGGGACCATGGATCTAGGTTACAATGTACACAAAATAATTCAGTTTCTTTTAAATGCACCTGCCAGAATTCATATTGGTGCTTCGGAATTTAAGACGGTCAATATGTTCCAGCCCATTGGGCGCAGCCTTCCTGAAGTGGCTCCGCCCAATGGGCTGGACTTACCACAGAATAGTACAAATATCGGAGTTCTCGACCTAAATTCTCTTATTGACAATGACTCTTGGATGAGAGTCGAAACGTCTATTTTTTCTAACTGAGTCCAGATGACTACGACTGAAGCTTTTTCTACAATGGAACACTCCTGGACAAATGAGGGATTACACCGACATACGTGTACAATAACTAAAATTAAATCTTTTTCACAACATTCTTAATGGTAACGCTCCAAATTATTTATCAAATAATATTCACTGTAGCCAGCATAACATGAACACACGTTCCAGCACACCATCTCTTCAGATTCCACATGTAAAATCGTTTGGAAAATCCACTTTTTTATATACTGGAATAAAAGCCTGGAATCAATGACCTAGTCATGTACAGAATGCTCAAAATAAGACTCATTTTAAATCTCTAGTCAAAACCTTTTTATTTGAATGTCTAAATAGCCAGGACTCAAACGTATGTATTTTATTAACATGTTTTACATTTTCTTTTTACTTTATTATACAAGGACCACAATGGAAATAAGTGCTTGCGCTTTTTTGTGTATCCTGGCTTTTTAAATTGTATTTACATGTGTAAACTTTGTTAAATTTTTTGGTTATAGAAACTCCTTATTTGCAAATACAGATAAAAGTCCTGTTTCTCCAAGCCAAAGAATTCTTCCAACATATCAATGCTTTTGGTGCGATTTTCTTTTACTCTTTGGTGAAACACTTTGAGACCTTTTGTTGTCCAGACCTTGAATCTCGGGTCAGGTCTTTTTGGCTCAAGATTCGGATTTTGAGGTTTCCTGCCGCACAAATCTTGACGTTGTTTGAAATCGGGAGCGTCTGGAACAGATGGAGAAATCCAGGCAAAACATTCATTTCGATAGTTTCCATCCTCTGACATTCAGAGTGCATTTTTCAAGATCTTTCTTTATAGTGGAGCAAAGTAGAATGTTTATGAAATTCAGTTGGACATTTAAAGTGTTTTGCTAAAGGACTGAGGGGTTCGCCAATAAGAGGCAAGGCAAGTTCATTTGTAGAGCACATTTCATACACAAGACAATTCAAAGTGCTTCACACAGCAGGAAAAATGCATCAAAACCACAAAGAAATTACAGAAACAGAAATACAATAAAATTAACTAATTAAAAACAATTAAGAGTGCAAAATCCTTTCAGTCATATGCACAGCTAAACAAAACTGTTTTTAGCTCAGACTTGAACATTAGATTCTTCAGAGCGCACCTGAGGAAAGGGCGGGGCCTGTGCAGGCACAATAGCTCGGATCTGCAGCGCTCCGGAGGAACAACGCTCCCGGAATGTCCCGGACTGTCCTCGACTGTCCTCGACTGTCCTCGACTGTCCTCGCGCTCTCCAGGTGAGCTTGGACCCCGGTCATGGTCCTGACCTGGTGTTGACCCGGTCCGTACCTGGTTCCGGGTTTGTCCCCGGGGTTTGTCTTCGTGCTGCTGCTGCTGCTCCTGCTGCTGTTGCTGTTGCTGTTGCTGTTGTTGTTGTTGTTGTTGTTGTTGTTGTTGCTGTTGTTGTCTCTGGGGCTCGCGGCTTTGGCTCGGTCCTGACTCGGTTTAGTCCAGGTTTAGGTCCTGGTTTAGTCCATGTTCAGCCGCAACGTCAGCGGGAGCTTGCTCTCAGTGTGGCCGCCTACAGGTACCGCTTGGTACTTCAAATCAAATCATCAAATCAATTTATTTTTGTAAGGCCCAAAATCACAACAACAGTTGCCTCTGAGGGCCACAGGGACCGGGACGGTTGCAGGGGCCAGCGTTGGTTTAAAAATATGTGATGACATATTTATGAAAAAACAAAAAAACCCTCAATATCAAGCATGGATCCAAATTGTTAGTGGTTTCTCAATTGAACCATTTATATCATAGATCCATAAGATAAGATAAGATAATCCTTTATTGTCCCCACATGGGGAAATATCGTTGTTACAACACAGGTAGATATTATCTTATCCGACTTCCACTGTTTAGTGGGCATGAAGTCAGATTTAATATTGTTTGTACCAACAAAGCTGAAGCTGAGGGTGGTACCACAGGTCTGGAAGACCTCCTGTCTGGTACCTGTGCCCAAGACACCGCGCGCCAAAGACCTCAACAGCTTCAGGCCGGTGGCTCTCACGTCCCACCTGATGAAGACACTGGAGCGGCTGGTCCTGGACCACCTCCGCTCCACCGTGAGTTCAGCCATGGACCCGTTGCAGTTCGCATACCGGCCTGGCATTGGAGTGGAAGATGCCGTCATCTCCCTGCTGCACCGCTCTCTCTCTCACCTGGAGAAGCCTGGCAGCTCTGTGAGGATCCTGTTCTTTCATCTCTCCAGCGCCTTCAACACCATCAGCCGCTGCTCCTGAGGGACAAGCTGGAGACGGCTGGTGTGGAGTATGACCTGGCAGAGTGGATCCTGGACTACCTCACAGACCGACCCCAGTTTGTGAGAGCCCGGGACTGTGTGTCTGACACTCGGACCTGCAGTGTGGGGGCGCCCCAGGGCACCGTCCTTGCGCCCTTTCTCTTCACCCTCTACACTGCAGACCTCAGACACGACACGGACAGCAAAAGTTCTCTGAGGACTCTGCCATCATCGGACTCATCACGGACGACGATGATGCGGAGTACAGAGGACTGGAGCAGGAACCACCTCCTCATCAACGAGGGGAAGACCAAGGAGATGGTGGTGGACTTCCGCAGACACCACCCCACTGCCCCCTCACCAGTGAACATCCCAAACTGAGTCCAGATGACTACAACTGAAGCTTTTTCTACTATGGAACACGCCTGGACGAATGAGGGATTACACCGACATATACTTTGTATATTATACATATTCTATAGCAGATTAAACAAAGTCCCAAAAAAAAAAGATGACCACCCCGGATAGGAATTTGATTTTTTATTGTGTTTTGTTACACGATGGTACTCTCAACTTCAACGACTTGTAATTGAATCCAAACGAAGAACCTAGTAGTGATGAAAAGAAGGGGAAATACTTACAGAAGTCCTGGATCTGAGCCTGGACTGTTTCAGCAGAGGTCTGAGTGTATCTTCATACACTACAAGCTCAGCTCAGGGACTAAAATATATTTGTATTTTTTTTTAATCAAGTCTAAATTTGTTTGTTTGTTATTCAGGGAAAACCTTTGGTGGTCTCAACCAGAACTGAACTAGGACTGAACCAGAACTGAATCAGGACAAAAGCAGAACTAGAGCACGTCCTGGTGATGAAGATGAAATCCTGCAATGTCAAAACTGTGACTGTGGTTTTCCTGCTGGCTGTGCTTATCGGGTCAGTACTAACCTCTGAGCAACACACTCTGAGTCTGACCCACAACCTCTGAGCAACATATTCTGAGTTTTCCACCATTTTCTTGTCACAGTCTTTGATGAACACACCTTCAGTAAAAGGTTTGCCATGTTTAACTATTAACAGGGCCACTCCTTTTTAGCTTATTGTATATGTAGCATGCTTTAAACCTACTTTTGTCCTGCTTTAATCCTGCTTTAAACCTACTTTTGTCCTGCTTTAATCATGCTTTAAACCTACTTTTGTCCTGCTTTAATCATGCTTTAAACCTGCTTTTGTCCTGCTTTAATCATGCTTTAATCCTGCTTTAAACCTGCTTTTGTCCTGCTTTAATCATGCTTTAAACCTACTTTTGTCCTGCTTTAATCATGCTTTAAACCTGCTTTTGTCCTGCTTTAATCCTGCTTTAAACCTGCTTTTGTCCTGCTTTAATCATGCTTTAAACCTGCTTTTGTCCTGCTTTAATCATGCTTTAAACCTGCTTTTGTCCTGCTTTAATCCTGCTTTAAACCTGCTTTAATCCTGCTTTAAACCTGCTTTTGTCCTGCTTTAATCATGCTTTAAACCTACTTTTGTCCTGCTTTAATCATGCTTTAAACCTGCTTTTGTCCTGCTTTAATCCTGCTTTAAACCTGCTTTTGTCCTGCTTTAATCATGCTTTAAACCTACTTTTGTCCTGCTTTAATCATGCTTTAAACCTGCTTTTGTCCTGCTTTAATCCTGCTTTAAACCTGCTTTTGTCCTGCTTTAATCATGCTTTAAACCTGCTTTTGTCCTGCTTTAATCCTGCTTTAAACCTGCTTTTGTCCTGCTTTAATCCTGCTTTAAACCTGCTTTTGTCCTGCTTTAATCCTGCTTTAAACCTGCTTTTGTCCTGCTTTAATCATGCTTTAAACCTGCTTTTGTCCTGCTTTAATCCTGCTTTAAACCTGCTTTTGTCCTGCTTTAATCATGCTTTAAACCTACTTTTGTCCTGCTTTAATCATGCTTTAAACCTACTTTTGTCCTGCTTTAATCATGCTTTAAACTTGCTTTTGTCCTGCTTTAATCCTGCTTTAAACCTGCTTTTGTCCTGCTTTAATCATGCTTTAAACCTACTTTTGTCCTGCTTTAATCATGCTTTAAACCTGCTTTTGTCCTGCTTTAATCCTGCTTTAAACCTGCTTTTGTCCTGCTTTAATCATGCTTTAAACCTGCTTTTGTCCTGCTTTAATCCTGCTTTAAACCTGCTTTTGTCCTGCTTTAATCCTGCTTTAAACCTGCTTTTGTCCTGCTTTAATCATGCTTTAAACCTGCTTTTGTCCTGCTTTAATCCTGCTTTAAACCTGCTTTTGTCCTGCTTTAATCCTGCTTTAAACCTGCTTTTGTCCTGCTTTAATCATGCTTTAAACCTGCTTTTGTCCTGCTTTAAACCTGCTTTTGTCCCTGCTTTAGTCCTGCTTTTGTCCTGCTTTAGACCTGCTTTTGTCCTGCTTTTGTCCTGCTTTAGACCTGCTTTAGTCCTGCTTTTGTCCTGCTTTAGTCCTGCTTTAAACCTGCTTTTGTCCTGCTTTTGTCCTGTTTTAGACCTGCTTTAGACCTGCTTTAGACCTGCTTTAGTCCTGCTTTAGTCCTGCTTTAGTCCTGCTTTAGTCCTGCTTTAGTCCTGCTTTAGACCTGCTTTAGACCTGCTTTAGACCTGCTTTAGTCCTGCTTTAGACCTGCTTTAGACCTGCTTTAGTCCTGCCTTAGTCCTGCCTTAGTCCTGCTTTGGTCCTGCTTTGGTCCTGCTTTAGACCTGCTTTAGACCTGCTTTAGTCCTGCTTTAGTCCTGCTTTCACATGGATTGCATCTTTATAGGAGTGGCCTCTGTCCTTCACCGACACAAAGGTTACTAGGCTGACCATGTTGTTCAGAAACACATTTACTTAGCAGTGCATCAACCTAATGACATGACATTTTCTCATTTCCTGCTGAATCGTCTCGCGGAAACGCAACAACAACAACAACAACAATACATTAAACAGATGGCTGTAGAAACATGATACAATACAGAAGCAAGGGGCACAATAGACTTAGCTGCACATAGATATTGACAGCAAACAGTGGGAAAAAATGCAGAATCCATCTGTTCTCTCAAATGTCTTGAGAAAGTGGTAAAACTTCTGTAAATTAACTAATTTTAGGTTATCCGGAAACATTGTGCATAACTGACTGCAGAGAAAAGCCAGCCAGAAGTGAAAGTCAACATAACCAGAGACAAAACATTTCTGGGTCTGAGACAATTACAGATGGAATGTATGGCCGTGCTCCACATCCAGTCTTTAATGGTCTGAGCCTCATAGACCAACAAGGCAGGCTATAAGCAGTACAATACATCAGCTCTCTGTCTGTGCAGGAGCAGCAGAACTAACCTCAAGCCCAAGTTAAGCGTCGTAGAAGCACACGAACCTCAGGAGGACGAATAATGAGAAATACTGTATATGTGCATAAACCGGGAGAGGAGGCGCAACGTACGCATCTTCAGATGAAAATGCGAATGCAGTTAACAACATCACCGTAGGAAACTCCCAAAACTGGGAGAAGTCCTCACGCGGCCTTCACTGGACAGAGGCAAATGCTAACACAGTTAGCACGTGACCCTATATTTAGAGAAAACTGGGAGAGGAGGCAAAATGTATGCATCACCAGAGGCAAATGCTAATTCACTTAACATCTTTGCAACACAAAATGTCAAAACTGGGCCAGGTCCTTAAAGTCCATATGACACATTAGACTGCAGTTTGCAGCGACTGCAGATGGAAAAGAGCTATTGAGCTACAATCTGGTGCAGAACATCTTTGTTTATTATGAGCTTAATGTCTATGTACATTGTCCCTTCAAATAAAAGCCAAGCTAAAACAAACAGAATATATTTATATTTAACATTTTACCAAACATTTTGCCCGTCTTTCCCCAATTTGAACTTTTTGGTGACGTTTATGTTACTTCCTGGTTTGACATGACCAGCTAATATGACACAAGTACAGGTAATTCCACACCTGTTACTTAGCAACCATATTGTAAACAACATAGAAAACAAGGCAGTAAGAGAAATGCACCAATTCATTGGAGAAGATGTCTTCACTCGGTTAGACATTTAGTGATTGGTAATTGGTTAACCATGAACACCCCTAGAGTCTACAAAACACAAGCGCTGTTGCAGTACTACTTCAATACTACTGCAGACTGCAATACTACTGTGGCTCTGCAATACAGCTGCAGTAGTACTGCTGAACGTTAAAGTCGTGCCTCATTAACCTGAGTTAGTTTAACTTTAGTGTAAACCTGTCAATCAGGCCTTTATGAAAACGATAAAGTGGCAGCAATTACTATTACAGTATTTATAAAGCGCTTTTCCACCTTTTAAGGTCCTTAATGCGCTCTAATTGGTAAATGGTTTTAACATCCCAAGTGTCAACAAAACAGAAGCACCGTTGCAGTATTACTGCAATATGACTGCAAACTGCAATACTACTACTGAAATACTACTGCAGTTCTGCAATACTGCTGCAGTTCTGCCAGTCCCAGGGTCCCCTGTCCTTAGACCCTCCTTCTCGGCCAGAAAAAAACTACAAAAAACCTGGAGGAGTTCCACAGTGAAGGAAAGATCCAGCTCCCTCAGAGAACCAGTTCTTCAGGATGAGAACCAGTTCTTCAGGATGAGAACCAGTTCTTCAGGATGAGAACCAGTTCTTCAGGATGAGAACCAGTTCTTCAGGATGAGAACCAGTTCTTCAGGAGGAGAACCAGTTCTTCAGGAGGAGAACCAGTTCTTCAGGAGGAGAACCAGTTCTTCAGGAGGAGAACCAGTTCTTCAGGAGGAGAACCAGTTCTTCAGGAGGAGGAGGAGAACCAGTTCTTTAGGAGGAGGAGGAGAACCAGTTCTTCAGGAGGAGGAGGAGAACCAGTTCTTCAGGAGGAGAAGGAGAACCAGTTCTTCGGGAGGAGGAGAACCAGTTCTTCAGGAGGAGGAGAACCAGTTCTTCAGGAGGAGGAGAACCAGTTCTTCAGGAGGAGGAGAACCAGTTTTTCAGGAAGAGAACCAGTTCTTCAGGAGCAGATGAAGAACCGTTCATATGGAGCAGAGACCGCTTTTCCAGGAACTCGAGGAGCATCAATGTGTCATCAATGTGCCTGTCCCACTCCCAGAGTGGCAGGGAGTGGGAAAAGAAAAAGGCAATGAACAGATTGCAAGTTAAATTAAATATTAAATATTGTTTGATAGAATAAGTAGTCAGAAGCAGAGGATAGTGCTCAAGCTGCCATACTTCCCCCATAGTTGCTCCTAGGGCAGCGTAGCTGAAACTGTAGGTTTATATTTCTGTTCCTAACTGGCCTGACCATAAGCCATTTCAAAGAGGAACGTTTTAAGCTATCAGCACAGGAGCTCCACAGGGCTGGGTGCTTTCTCCCCTGCTCTTGTCTCTGTACACAAACTGACAGTGGAGATGATTGTGGAATTCAGGAAAGTCACAGTCCCCTCACCCTCAGTCGCCCCCATCACTCCTTCCGATTTCTCAGCACCACCATCACCCAGGACCTCAAGTGGGGCCCACCATCAGCTCCCTCATCAAGGCCCAGCTGAGGATGTACTTCCTGTGGCAGCTGAGGAAAGCCAAGCTGACAGCGGAGATGATGGTGCAGTTCTACACGGCCATCAGTGACTCCATCCTCACCTCCTCCATCACCGTGTGTTGTCTGAAGCTGCTGCAGAAGTAAAGACACAAACTCCTCAAAAAAATCTCAGATTAGAAACAAAGAGGAAAACTTGCGTAGTTTTATTTTTAAAACATCTAAAACCCTTGTCAATTTTCAAAGTTATTCTCACAAAGGAATAACATGTTGTGTTTGTGTTTCAGACTCTTGTTGTACGTGTCTCCGATCTCCAGAATCAGGTTCAACTGTGACCAAGACCAGAGCAAGACCAGATCAGATCTGAAGGAGCCGCTCAGGTTCATGTCCTATTTTTTTTTAATATATATATATATATATATATATATATTTGAAAACTAAGTGACGTAGACGGCTGCCGTCAAAGAGGAAGAACGAACGAGAGGAATCTCTGCTGTTTTTGAGTAGTTTTGGAGAGTTTCAGTATTTCAAGTATTTCATTGTCAGTAATATAGTTGTTGTGAAGCAAAATGAGGGGCACACTTCATGTTGATCAAGTTTAGACCTGCTTTAGTCCTGGTTTAGTCCTGGTTTAGACCTGGTTTAGTCCTGGTTTAGACCTGGTTTAGACCTGGTTTAGACCTGGGTTGGACCTGGTTTAGTCCTGGTTTAGACCTGGGTTGGACCTGGTTTAGTCCTGGTTTAGACCTGGGTTGGACCTGGTTTAGTCTTGGTTTAGTCCTGGTTTAGACCTGGGTTGGACCTGGTTTAGTCCTGGTTTAGACCTGGGTTGGACCTGGTTTAGACCTGGGTTGGACCTGGTTTAGACCTGGTTTAGACCTGGTTTAGTCCTGGTTTAGTCCTGGTTTAGACCTGGTTTAGTCCTGGTTTAGACCTGGTTTAGTCCTGGGTTAGACCTGGGTTAGACCTGGTTTAGACCTGGTTTAGTCCTGGTTTAGACCTGGGTTGGACCTGGTTTAGTCCTGGTTTAGACCTGGGTTGGACCTGGTTTAGTCCTGGTTTAGACCTGGTTTAGAGTTCCTTCTGAACATCACTCACATGGAAGTGCAAAGCCTGTGATGTGGCTCTCTGTGTCATTTTGGACTGAAACTGTTTTGAGAAGTAGCACAAATAGAAAAACGCCTGAGGATTTACCTACTTTTTATTGTAAATAGTAGTTTATTGCTTGTATATATCACAAGAATACTTTTATATGTTAATATTTGCACCTTGTGGTTCAGTTTGAACCTTTTTAAACGCTTGGTTGAGCATGTTTGAGGGTTTTACAATGAAAAAAACATATTTTTTCTAGACTGACTTTGTGTTTTCTGTGTGTCTTTAGGTCTGTTTAGGTCCGGTTATGTTGAAATAGTATGTCAAAGTGAAAAACTAACTAACTGATCATATAGGTGAGGTTGTGCTGAAAAAAAAAGATGCCCAACATTGGTCTGGTAAACATTTCTTAATGTAGTAGACCTCTATCCCAACCTATACATCCTTCTGCAGCTGGCCTGCACACTGCCAGTCACATCTTGTGAGTGTGAGCGCAGCAACAGCACCATACGCAGGCTCAACAATTACTTGAGGGCCTCCATAGGAAAGGAGCGTCTCTAAGCGCTGGCCTTGTTGCATATACACTACTCCTTCCAGTTTGACCGTGAGCATGTGGTGAACGTGTTCGCAAGGAAACACCCCAGGAGACTGGAGCTGGAAGAGTCCTTGCTCAGACCAGAACAGAAGTAAAGTGTTGGATGATCCGTGAAGTGTTAGCTTTGTTCAGATATTTGTTTAACCAGCTACTGTTATAGTTTCTGTGTGAAATTACTGTATATGTGTATATTTGTTGTTGTTTTTTTGTGATAAAACATATGTATACATGTAAGTTATCTACCTCATCATGCTAAAAAGGTCCACCTTGACACAAAAAGAACCATCCCCATAGAAATCCTGGCTACAGCCCTGTTGAGCCTGTATTGACAGAGTAAATCTGCTTTGAGATTTGTTCCTGAACAATCTGCACGTTTACGGTGAGTCACTGTAGAAACACGGTCAGTCTCTCCTCATTTACGGTCACTCCCACACAGGGCAGCACCATGTTGAAAATTCTTGCGATAAGTCCGTAAAGTACTGCAATGTTGATATATTATTACTTTTTACACAATAATTGTATTTCTATTAAAATGTTCAGGCCAAGACTTCCGGAATGATGGCTGCCCTAGATCGGACATCATCCATTGGTTTTATCGTATTTATCACGAGTTCACATGGGAATACCGGCTATTTCTACATGGGAGCGAACATATAATGAGCTTGGACGCTTATTTCGGGAAAATGTCTATACAATAAGAAATACACCACAGAGAACCAGACTGGCATTGCTACATCTAAGCTAGCTAGCTCCTCATCTGCGCCAGTCCCTGTACACTCAGGCTCCAGCTCATGCGCCGCATCTGCACTAGCCCAATTAAAAAAGGCACGTTACTCGGCCGCGTCCTGCCGCGTCCACTCCTTTTATTGACGTCCTTATTTTCTTTAAATTTCGCATGAAGCCTATTTATTTTCGGTGTCATTGCAGCCAGGAGCGCTTGATCCCTCGCCCGGCCAACTCTTTTGCGATCTCCTCAAATATCGCCAGGTTACGGTACAAACCCTCTTTTTTTTGCCTGAATAGATTTGTCACCTCATGGATTGATTAGTTCACAAACTTCTTCCTTCTTCCACTGACAGTTTTCGGCTCCTTCATCAGCCATTTCTCTCTTTTGACTCAGAATTGTGACGTTTATCCCGGAATATGTTGCCTATTGAGGGCGTTCAGATCTGCAGTCGCGTTCTAAAAGTGTGGATACATATCGGCTTTATTTTCACTTACGAAAGTGGCCTGGGTCGGACAAAAAAACCTGAACGTGTGCTGTTCACACCGCCCTGAAAAAAACTGATACAGGTCACATATGGGGGGAAAAAATCTGAATTGACGGCATTGAAGTCAATGAAGCGCTGTATTTAAGAAAACCGAAGGATATTGAACAAGTGAAAGGTTTATGAAAATAGACAAAAATTGCCACAAAATGTGACCTTTGTGAAAGCTGTAAGTCCTTGTCAGACGAACACGAGCAGTTTGCTTTATACAATACACTCAATTGGAAAAATACTTTCCGGGCAGCAGAGGATTTTTTTCGCTGCAGAACCAATTGACTGGCCACTGAGGCCGACTCACCACATGCTATCGTAGCAATACCCTGTCCAGTTAACTCAATAGATCCATGGGTCAGTCCCAGCTCGGGCTCAGACTGGGATATTACATGAATAATAGTTTAATGGAAAATGTAAATGCTGCCTCAAATGATTGTGATGTTATGCAACGTTGTTTTACAGCTCAGCTAATGAGACACTGCTACACAAGGGCCTCCGGCTGGACAAGGTCCCCGTGCTGGACAAGGGCCCCGTGCTGGACAAGGGCCCCGAGCCGAACAGGGGCCCCGAGCTGCACATGTGGCAACGGTCAGAACTGTACTTTTCACTCAGTGACTGCGCAGAAGGGCTGAAGGAGATAGTGGTGTGAAACTTTCTAAAGCTACGTTCAGACCGCAGCATCAATACCGATTGGACACCTGTTCTTTTGAGGCCAGAAGCTGGAGACACTTTGATGTCCTGCACATGCATTTGAACTGGAAACAAATCCTCTTCTTGCTGCTTGTGCAGTGACTGATTCAAAGGAATGACTGCTGCTTTGGAGGAAGCTCCTGATTGGTTGATGACTTTCGCAAAAAGTTGATTCTGCCACACTTGAAACGCGCTGCATAAACGCTGAACGCCCTGGACGTATGTCCATGTAAACTTGACACTAGAGATGCACCGATTCCAAAATTCTTGGCCGATACCGATTTCCGTTTTTTAAGGAGGTCTGACCTGCCAAAACCGATTTTTCCGATACCGATTTTCTATCTAGCCACTGATTTTCCCACAAACTACCCAGTATTTTATGAAAAAGGTGCATGTATACAGGACACACGTTTTATAATATAAAATGTAATTCATTTTGTGGAAAAATGGAAAAATAACTATATATAAAAATAATATATAAATGCAGAACTATATACTAACTAATATGGCCTGGAGAAGAGTGGGGGACACAGAGGAAAAAGGAGTCCATTTCTCCTGCAGAAGATGCAGCTCCAATGGTTCCAGATTGAAATCAAATGAACTATTTTCATATAGTAATTTATACATTTGTAATTTTACACATTCTTTTGAATGAGCTGGAACCCTCTGCAGGAGAGGAAGCAGGTGGAACATGAGGAGGGTCAGTCCTAGAGCGCTGCCAGCACCTCCCTCTCAAAGCTGGAGGACTCTGGCTCCAGGACCTCTTCCTCGTGGTTCTACAAAAAAAAGAAACATTGCAATTTAGATGACACAGGCTAAAAAACAAATTGAAATCCAACCAAATGCTTTTACACACCTGTGGGTGCAGCAGAAGGGCCAGCATCCCCTGAAGGAGCAGGAGCAGCAGGAGCAACAGGAGCAGGAGCAACAGGAGCAGGAGCAACAGGAGCAGGAGCAACAGGTGCAGGAGCAGCAGGGAGGTCTGAAGGCAAATCCAGATCTTAAAGAACATTATACAGCAGTTATATTTGAGCCCAGTACATTTACTGCAATATTATTCAAACTTTTACTATTATAATACAGTATATTAAATGAGGCACATTTATGTTGCCAATATCATTTTCCAGTTTCATCAGCTCTTTGATAACTTCACACACTCACTAGAAGCACAATCAGCAGTGCACTATAGATTCTAGTGCACAGCTGATTGTGTGAACATTTCTTTGAGGCTGTGGGACAATTAAATAGTCCTGACATTAGATTGCAGTCACTCATTTCGCTGTTTTGTATCTACGTAATGTGATCTCAAATGCATCAAAGTATTTTTAAAGTCTCATTTCAGGTGGATGAGATCTCTTGTTAGCATTAGCTCGTAGCTTAGCTCTCTGCTACTTGAGCAGAACAACAACAACTAACTCTTCTGACAGCCCTGCTGCTGCTTCTTCTGGCCCCTTCATGTGTCCCTACTCTTCTGCAGATAACTCTGAATAAACACATGAACTCGTCAAACACAAACCAGCGCAAATTATTTTGACCGCATCAACTATTAACACGTAGATTGTAATCGTCTCAAAGTTGTAATAACTTACCCCACAGTCCAGTCTCCTCTGATCCTCTTCCAGGCTCGCTCCCTCTGGTGTTCCACCAAAGTTGAACAAATCTGAACTTTTCTGCGACGAACAATTTTATCACTTTGAAGCTTATGCCTGTCAAAGCGTCTAGAGCGGAAAACGGCAAAACGCACCCTCCGTGCCACGCGCTGCGCTCCACGCAGAAAAAGCAGGAATCGCGTTTACATAGACTTTAATGTAAACTGGACACTTTGGCCGCCGCGCTCTGAAAGAGTCTTGTAGTTTTTAGCTGTTTTGCGCTGGGCGCGTTGAGCTGCTACGCACCGCGCATGCGGGTCAGTTTGGATCGGCCGAAAACCGGCAATTACGACATGGACCGGCCGGTCACCAATTCTGGCCGATTCAGCATAAAACCGGCTTTTTAAATCGGCGGCCGATTGATCGGTGCATCTCTACTTGACACTATAGATACCACGGCCTAAACGTGGTGTTTCCCCTGCCCCCCAGGTTGGGAACCACTGGATTAATTGACTAAATAATCAACTGTTAACAGCTCTTAACTGTGCAGTCACTTTGACTTGTCTTGGAATGGTGACGCGTGCCTGCCCTTATGACGCGGTCTTGCCTCACCGCCTGTCAGTTTGGAGATTCGAGGAAAGGAGATAGTCTGTAATATAGCTAAAAACTGCGGGAATCAATCAAAAAACACTCTGGGTACATATATGAAGCACAAATAGCAATGTAAGAAGGTTAAAAGCTCTGAAAAGTCGATTTTGCATGTTATGGGACCTTTTAAGACTAAAATCTGTAGAAATCATGAACATTTCTAGACATGAATGACATGGTAGAGGAATCATTTTTCAGTTAGGACCCACCCTCAAAACGCCCCTTGGTGGCGGCCATCTGGGATTTGGAAAAAATGCACATTGCAATTTATCAATTTAACACATTGCATTGCATAAGCATAATTAGCCATGACAAATGAGTGTTCTAACAATGTTTATCGACAAGCTGCAAGTGCTGAAGCTCATCAAGAGTGACCTAGATGGCAGAATGGAGCCATATTGAAATCCAAGATGACCACCATCAATAAAGTTTCAAACCGTGAACAGTATAGCATTTTCAGTGTCCCTTCAACTTGTGAAATGCAAATCAAACACAACACAATAAGATCTGACGATTCATGACTTATTTGTATAAAATGATTTTATATTCAATGTTCAGAAAGAAACACAATGTATTTACAAAATGTAGCTTCAAATTGCTATATATTCAAATGTTCATGAAAGTGTCCATCTTTGAATGTTCATTGTTTTTCTCTAGTACATCATCATTAGTCACAGGAGGTTTGCTTTGTAGCATTTGCAGTTACCCTTACCCTTGTGCAGTGACAGCAGAGAAGTTCATAGCAAGCTTTAGATGCCTCACTCAATGAAGTCCACACTGGAATCCACCCATTGTTTTCTCTCTTCCATCCCCAGTCTCGTAGGTCAGGGTTGCCAAGCACTACATCCAAAGCCTTCCCCCAAATATGACCAGCCTAGTAAGATGCTCTCTTTGTATGTTCCTTCAAAGCTGCAGATGTAGGTGGGATGTGTGTTATTTCTCTAGACCGCTTTGAAAAGAGATGCCTCCTTGCATCATCAACACTAGTGAGTTCAGATGTCCGGCCGGTCATATAGTAACATTAGAAAAAATTCTTTCACTCTCATGATGTCATCTCGAAGACTCGGCGGTTCTCTTGACAATGTATGGAAAACTGGTGTTGCATCTGCATATGCCTTCAAACTCTCCCAAGCAGATTTCTTACCATGGTTGACGAAGTAGGACACTGTGTCAGATCCTGTGAAGGCATGAAAAAATGTCAATGCTTCAGCCTTCTGCTGTCCCAATGTTGCAGTAATCTGATGGATAGGTGTGTATCCAAATTTCTTCCCTGTCCCAAAGGCCACCCAGAGTTCATTCAGAGCTCGTTTGTAGAAAGTTGCAACAGCTATCACAACTATATCTGTATCAACTGTCCGAATTAGAACATTGTTGTGTCCCTTTTTAGACATATCATTCACATGGACGAAGATTCTGCTATCTGCTTCCTCGTGTGTGCAGGGTCCAAGCGGCTTTGTATTACCTTCTTTGGAGGAACACAACACAAACACTCTGTCATCTATGGTGCTATACACAAGCTTGCCTTCAGATATATCTAAACTGACACTTTTTTCAGCTTGGTATCGGAAGAGCTCCTGTTTGTTATCACTGTTTCTCAGAAAGCATCCTATTTCCTGGGATTCTAGTTGTAGATGTTCCCCGATGTCGTGTTCCTACACTTCTATCTTCACGCGTCTTGGATTTCAGACTCTGTCTTGTAGATGTAGATGTCTGTCAGATCTATTCTGGTGACATTCCTCAATTCATGTTTTATATATGGAATGAAGACTTGGTTTGCTTGGTCATCAATTGCAACAGCAGTTCCTCGAGGTAGAAGGTGAACCACAGCAGGACCATCATATACTTTTGCCTGAACCTGTGGCACATAATCTGGTAGCACAATGTCGTCTTCTAGACAGTCGAGTAAGGGGTATTTGTCGCCTTGCTTCATTTGACCTCCTTCTGAAAGTGATGGCGGGCTTGGTTGGTTTTCATGGCGAAAAAACTCAATGAGATCTCCTTCTCTTCGTTGACTTGCAATATAAAGTCGGGAAAAGAGAGCACGGTCATTCTTGAGTTCACAAATCTTGTCTTTACTTTTGTTCAGAGTTGGTTTGCATAATAGACATAGCTTGTTACGAGTAATGGTTGCATTGATGGGTTTTACCCTTGTTCTTCTACAAATGTATCATTATGGAGAAATTCTTCCTTGAATCAGTCATCTTTTTAATCTGTGCAAATGCTCAAGCTACATTGCCACTATGGTCATCTGGAACTATTAAAATGATCAAAAATGGCTGTATAAGACATCGAAAATACAGAACACTTGCCAGGAATCTGTCAAAAAAGGATCCATAATACAATTTCCATTTACAGCCACTAGGGGGGCATTTCAGAGTTGGGTCCTAATTGAAAATTAACCGTTTCTTGGTGGTCTTCAATTCTGCCAAGTTTCATAATTACCCCATTATTTGAACAATTCTTCTGATTAACTGCTGGACTACTGTTGGTTGTGTCCATGGCAGGAGTCCTGAGGCCCAAATACATAGTTCTGAAATCCATTGTGATGGTGATCTCATAAATTGTCTGTAAGGCTTTGTTGATCTCAGTCCAATACTTGGACAATCCCCGAACATGTGATAGTGGTTTGCCTCCTGCTGCCACATCCTCTCCAACAGTCTGCATTTCCCTGTGAGTAATGGGCACTTTGAACATGAACTTTGAACATGGAGTTATAAAGGAACAATACACACATTTCCAACATAATTCCCTCCAAACATGTGATCCTGTGGTTCTCCAATGAGATGTACATATACTTTCCCACTCTTCATCATCCAGAACAAAGTGACCCTCTCTTTCCCTTTTACCCTTAATGTAATCAGTAGAGTGACGGCCCATATTGTTTATACAAGTTAGATATTAATCCCCTACAATAAAAGCTTTGATTAAGATTTCAGTTATAAAGCTATGATGTCATCATAATTTAATTTCTCGGTTATAATATCTCCTAAAATAATGTGTTAATACTAATGTTTCTCTAAGCCAATTGATTGTTTCAACTCATCAAAGCTTTTCAGATGATTCTCCTTTACAATCTGGTAAAAGACCTTTTATACCTTTTTTGTTTTCCAGACTTAAATCTTGAGTCTGCGATGTTAGGTGTGAAATTTATATCCTAAGCCATCCAGTTTAAGATTTTAACATCTTTGTTTAGTTTGTATGTTTTGATCATCTCCTTCCATGTTGTAAGAACAGATTTCACCCAAGGGTTCTCCACCTGATCTGAGCTGAACTAATGTAATTTTTCAAAGAAAGTAAACCTCAGCCTCCTTTTTCTTTTGATAATTTTAAAGTTTCGAATTGGATACAGTTTTTTTCCCTTGCCATATAAATCTGGAGATTGCTTTATTCCACTCATCAAACAGCCGGTTGGGGAT